>NC_141758.1:116843183-117143183 GCF_982258835.1 Parasteatoda tepidariorum | reverse complement strand
CAACTTATTTTTCTCGGCACAATCATAGAAATCGTTTCACAGAGTGGTTTGACAGCATGCAGTTTGTAGAAACAAAATATTTCACATTCAAAACAACCAGATCTCTTTCGGATATGATACAGAGGCCATACTGAAGGAAGCCAGTCAAAAATTTATTTAAATAATGATTGCATTTTTGGATACTTCTTATGCAATATTAGAAAAAGTCTTCTGATTAATGGGGCATATTATAAGTTTTTGGGAAGCAATTTTCTTTTTAGAGCAAATGTATATATATATTTTAGTTTTAGGGTATTTTTTTTTTAAATTTTGAAAGTACTAATCTCACTTCTACACCTTCCACAGAATTTAACACCAGTAGACTATTCCAGTTATAAATAACTTCAAAGAGCTTAAGTTAATTTACAGCTGATATAAAAGTACAGTCTATTTAAATAGAAATCGAAACCCTCTAAATCTAGCCTTTTGTGGAAGTTGATTTACGAACTATGTTTGACGGTGCAAAACAAGTTTTCTTTCTTTAGTCTTTTGTTATTTTAGATCTTCATATTAATTTCAAAGTTTAATGCAAATTACATCTCATTTTTTCAATTTTTTAAATACAATTGTATGTTATATGAAATTTCAGGAAAGAAACCATGTCTCAGATTAAAATTTTTATTTAATTACAAAGGATTTATTTATTTTCTTATTTCATTTTAAGAGCATTTAAGGTATGTTTTTCATGGGCATTTTATATTAGAGAATTACTTTTAGAAATAACAGAAATAATTTGGTCATTTTTCTGAACATTAAAAGGAAGTATGACACTGGATTAAAAAAAAAATATTTGAAACAAATCATGTTAGTATCAAACCATGAAATGAGTTAAATCAAGCTAAGAAAAATTCAAGAAATTTCCTTCAACAAAATCATAGCTCTTTATTGCCTATGCTCAGATCTAGATAATTTTCTGTTAATCAGATATTCTGTTATTATTATAATAAAAAATTATTATTTATAAGCTGCTTACATACATTCTATACTCCCCCCCCCCCAAATTTTTTTTTACTATCTCAAGCAAAAAGGGAGTGAAAGACTATACGAGGACTTACAATAACTCAGAAATATATACGAGAATCAAAGTCATATCCAAACAAGGGCTAGGGGGAGGGCGATTTCATAACGTTAAAAACTTTGAGTGAGGACAGCAAAATAAAAAGGAGGAAAATATTGATGAAGATATTGAAGATTTTTTTCACCTCTCTGTTTGACATGTTTCACAGGTTACGTTTTCTACAAAATTTTGAAACATTCCTTGTGGATGATTATAACCCAATGCGACAATTTAGTGTGATTGCCACAGACCTCTAATATCATACAATAAATTACAAATTTTATTAAACTTTGAGTTAATACCATTATTGATTACATTTTAAAATGATTTTGTACACTTAAAAATTTAAACGTTTTTACCGTTTTAGAATGAATGATTTTAAAAATTATATGTGATTAAAATGCATGCTAAGTTTCAAAAACCATTTTCCTGGCATGGCACCAGCGATCTTTTCAATAATTACTGTTGTAAAATTGCATACATGTCAGTCTGATTTTTTATTTCTTAACTGCTAAAGACCTTTCTGAACAAGGAATGATTTCCAGAATATTTTTTAAAAATAAGTTTTTCAGACAATTTTTTGTTTACCAATTAAAAACTCTTGCCCAACAAGATTAAGAGTGTTTTCGGAAATTCTTTTACAAAGGAAAATAAATAAAAGCCAGTGCAGCAAACATGAAAGTTATAATTTTAAATGCTATAAAATTTCAAAATCCATAGAAAATTACCTAATGTGCATTGCATAAACCAATAAACAGAGCACCCTGAATAACTTTTTATCTAATGATCAGATCTTCATATTCTAGGACTCAATGGTTTGAGTGGGTAACCTCAAATATGCTAAATTATTTGAGCAGATAATAGATTAGGTCACAAAATCAGACACATAAACATACTTTCTCTGAACAAACACACCCTTTTTCTGACGAATTAAAATTATTTACCCCCTAAATGAAGGGGAATATTTCTCGCTATCTCGGAAATACGGTCACTAAAGTTTGATTAGGAGAGCAGTCTAAATTTGAACCCTTAATGTTAATTTTACTATTTGCATATTTCCCCATAGGAACAGAAATTGTTATGCAAATTAAAAAAATTGTTGGACGCAATTATAAAATCCGTTTAGACACAGATAATTCCATGCAAAAAATAAATTTTAGCGAGTATTTACTACTTTTTATTATTTTATTTAATAGTCAAGAAACTTATGAATTGTAAGGTATACAGTTATTTGCAATATTTTAAAGAATGTAATTTTAAAAGCCAAACTACGCAGTTTGAGTGAAATCGGTCCAATGGTTTCCGAGAAATCCTCCTCTGAAAATTTTGTATTTTTAAAATTCGATTTCTCAGGAACCATTTGACCAAATTTGCTCAAATGTTGTAATTTGCAATTCAAAAATACATTCTTAAAAACAATGTAATAAATTGCATGTCTTAATGTTAAATTTTTCTTCCGATTATTATTAAATAAAGTAATAAAAATTAATAAATATTCCCTAAATATTTATTAATTTTTATTACTTTTATTACTTATTATTTTATAAGTCCGCTTACACGGACTTATCTAAGGCTAAACGAACTTTATAACTGCGAGCAAATTTTTTCCTTTTTTTACTTAAAACTTTCTCCAGATATGGTGAATTAAGCAAAAAGGTAAAATATTAAGGGGTTCAAATCTTTGGAGCGTTCTCCTGTCAAACTATTGAGACCATATTGCAGCAACCCCCAATAATTTTGGGGGACAGAAATTTTAATTCATCGAAAAAGATATGTTTATTTAGAGAAAGTACATTTTTGTGTCGTATTTCATAATTTAAAATATCATTTGCACTAACTAATTAGCATAATTGAAGTCCCTTTTTGAAGTCATTAAGATTAACCCCTAGAATGTGAAGATCTGAATCATCAAATCAAAAATTATTCATGGTGGTTTGTCTTTTATTTTGAGCACTGTGTGTTATATATTTATAAAGAGAGAAAGAGAAATTATCTTGCTGTAAAGAAGTGTCAATGTTTTACAAAAAAAAGTTTAAATATTAAAAAAAAAAAAAAAAAAAGAATCTTAAACTTTTTTTTTAAAAGCCTTTAATTTGGCCAGATTTTTCTACCAACAAGAAAATTATAAAAAATCAAAGAATAATTCTTAAATTCTTTTCAAAGTTCTGCAAACTTAGAAAATGCAATCTACAGTAATTTTTCAAATATTAAAAAATTAGATTACAAATGCTTTATATTTCCATTAACTGTGACTCTTCTTCATATTGACATTTTGTCCCATTTTCATAATTAGCATAAAGAGTGCAGACTAAGAATACTCAAATGGTGAACTAACAGTTGTTCTGTCTTTGTGACAGCGAAAGAAAAAAAATTCAGAACATTTTTTTTGCAAAGTATTTATATACCAAACTATTAAAAAAAAAAGCAAATTTTGATTAACTTAAATACATTAAAAGTGAATTTTATAGCAAAAGAATTACACAGTATACTATTTTTAGTTTCAAAACTTTTTTTAGTCAGATAGTTTAACAGTATCCAGTATAATTCCATTAATGGAGTACTGAACAATTCATAAGATTTAGAGATCAATACATATACAATTTTACAGTGCTGTTACATTGAAATAAAAAAATAAATAATCAGTATCAATCAGTTAACATTTTCTCATACCAATGTTTAATTAAATTTTATAACAGAGTTCAAGACTTCCTTAACACATAGACACGCATTTACAGTGAAATCACCTTCATGCTATGAGTAAAGCGTATTCTGCTTCCAATGATATTTTAATAACGTGAGTCTCTGGAGATCACGAGAATAATATATCGCTCTGTGTGTTTCCATAGTATCATGTCTGTTTATTTGTGTCCGTTGCTTCCTATCTCGCCACTTCACACAATCAGTTTGGATCAATGAGGAATATTACTTAAAATCTTTACTCTAACTAGTTAAACTTTCGAAAAGAAAATGGAAAACTTATTTCTTAGCGAGTCAAATAGAAGTGAAGAAGAAAGCTTTTATGAGGCTCACAATAATTTCCTTTAATAAATCATTTTTGTACTACTTTTATAAAAATTCGGTGGTTTTGTTACGTCCTGCGAAATACCTTTTCAAATACATACAAATACCCTTCACAAGGAGTTAAATAAGCGTCACTCCAATATGGGTGACGTGGTCTGATCAGAAACTAAGCTGATATCTGAATATGGGTGATGTGGCAGTCAACATATTAAACAAATAAGTTTAAAGTAGGGTATCTTGATACAAATCTTGAAACAAAAGCGCAGTGAATGTGTTTCTTAACACTTTTGTACAAAAGTAATTTAGTGGATAATACCTCAATTTCCCATTTGAAAATGTTACGACATGATAAGTATTGATTATTTTTTAAATTAGATGAAAGAGATAAATCAATATAACTTTTAAAACTACAAAAATCAACACTTTAATGTTTGTTATTGTATTTGCATAAATAAGTTTATGGACCGTGAATTATTTACCATAAAAATTTGATACTACATAAGATTTATTGAGTATCTTTTTTAAAAGTGACTGCATTCCTAAATAATTTGAAACAAAGTATCCTGCAAGTAAGGTTGTATGACTTAATAGTGTATATAAGTTAGTGGTTCATAAATTTGAACCATCGAATAGTGTGCGTTTTGAAAGATGTTGGATTGAAAATTCAATTTTTTCAAAATAATTTAACCATTCCCAAAATAATAGAAAATTCAAACTCTCTTATGGGCAGTTCAGTAATTATAAACATGATTTGTATTTGTAGAAAATGGAATGTTCTGAACACACAAAAATCAGGAATATCATGACAAAGTAGATAAAAATCAGGACAATATATGATCAAAAATATCAGGACAACTAAGGACCCTGAGATGTTCCAAACTCTTAATAGTTATAAAAATAGCATATTATTCATTAAAAAGCATTATTTTGTTTAAGACTTTAAAAGAAAGAAAATCAAGCAAATATTTGACCTTTCCAGCAAGATACACCTTTTAAGTATCATGATCATAAAAAGGGAAGAGAACGCCAGAAGGAGTATCAGAGGAGTGTCCAAATTATGCTGAAAACATAAAAAAATTTTAGTTTACAATTCAAACATTATTAATGAACTTTTTAAGGTGAAATATTTTATAGGAGGTGAAGGTTTGGTTATGTGTGTTAACATACACCCTTCTGGTGGTTAGTTTTGGAGAGATACATTTCTTACAAATTTGTCTAAAAATCTTATTAAATATACTTTTTAACTAGTCAAGAATTTTTTTCAATAATAATCTGAACCTGTATTCTGGTTTATATCTAGAATTACAAAGTTGTTTACGTTTTCTGTAGTAATTTCCCCCCTCGCTATCTTTACTAAACCGGACTAATGTGGACAAGTTAAGGTGCTAGCTACAAATTTGATAATTTATTAAGTAGTCATTTATCATAACTCAGAATGGTATATCTAAAGCAAAAATGAAATCAATTACAATCTAAGCCTTATTGGAGGGCATTTCACTTAACTAAAAAAGACATTTTAAACAAAATCAATACATTAAAAATTACTATTTAATTCGATTTATTTGATAGCACTGAATCAACTTAAAATTGAATCAGTTTTAATAACCATAATTTTAAATTGATGATGTAATGGTTTGAATGGATAACACGAGGTGCACATGGTTTAGTGATATTTCCCTCACTGGGGTAATGAAAACCATTGTTTTAATTTAACGTATGGCAAAAATTCTTTAATTTATCTATATTGAATGGTATTCTTTTATCAAACCTGATAAAACACCACCTTTAAATTTTCTTAAAACTTTTAAGGGATGAATTAATCTAAAGGTTTTGTGCTAAATATTGAAATCATTAATTGTAAAGGTATATTATTTTGCAAAATCATTTTGATTTAGGAAATGAATGAATTATATATTTAATCAATATCAAATGAATTATATATTTAACCAATATCAAATGAATTATATATTTAACCAATAAACATTTATTCCAATGGAAGTTGAACAGAGTCATTGTCCACACTACCCATACCACCATTTGTCTACACTAGTAGCATGAACACATGTTGTATTTGTTTAAGCTTAATACTGGTTAATTGAAAATATACAGAGCAAAAGGCAATATCAAAATAGGCAAAAATGTATAATTTTAAACTTATTGGCACCTCTTTTGAAATAAGGAAAATAAAATATGCTATAAAAGAGAAAATATAAAAGTTTCTTTTGCACCTTAAAAACCCTCTTTTACAAATTTAAACAAAAATATTCAGTCTAACTTTACAATTGCATGGAAGTGTACAGTCCGCAAAAAAAAAGAAGAATCACCCTGAATAACTTTTGTTCTAATGATCAGATTTTCACGAACTAAGTGTCAATCTTAATGGTTTCTGGGGGTGACCTCAAATATGCTAATTAATTAGTGCTAACTATTAATTAAGTTGCGAAATCGGACACAAAAATGCACTTTCTCTGAATAAACATATGTATATTTTTTTTTACATATTTGGAATCTAGACATGTAAATTAGGGGGGTAGACAAAATTTTAAAAAAATTGGGTGGTAAATTGGGTCGCAATAAAGGTTTATATATTTGGCGATAGTCCAGAAAACCGCCAAAAAAAGTCGCCTGCGCAAATGATTATTTTAAGATAACCCATTGACTAATTCAAAAGAGGAATGCTTAATTTTACTAGATTGCTAGGCAACCAATTCCTGACTGTAAAAAAAATGAAATAATGTTTCGTGATTGCTCGGAGAGGTTTAATTAGTTGTTAATAGTAAATATCTCGTAGTTTTTAGGCAATAGACAATTTTTAAGCTGATTTCTGTCCAAAATGCAAAAAAAAATAATTTTTTAATCCTATTTGAAAAGAAAATTTGAATTGATTTATAAATTATTTATGATTTTCTAAGTTTTTAGAATTTAAATACATGAACTTTTTATCTGATATTATTTAGATTATGCTGCTTTTGCTATATTTATTCGAGGATCTCATACTAAAATCAAATTAACATAACTTATTATAGCTATATACAATATTTTAGGGATAATCATTTTTACAGCTTTAATAGAGTCTTCGAGGCAAGAACGTTTGAAGGAAAAAAGTGCTTGAAAATTAAATGTAGATTGTATAGTAATTCTAATGCACATTAACAAGGTTTTCAATAATTTACGATATTTCTTTTTTCTATAACTCAAGGAATTGCTGAATGTTAAGTGGCATTTTAAAAACATTGAAATATGTTATGTTTAAGAAAAAGATATTGAAATAATGTTGCATATTGTAAGATTCATTGTTTAAAAAAATCGCTTCATTCTGCTAGATATTTAGGTTACATGGTTTTCTTTGGATAAAGATGATTAGCAAATAGCATCCTCATGTTTCGATACATTCCGAAACTTACGTTCGTAAATTCACCATAAAATGTCACACAGCATATTCTTCAATTACGATAAGCTACATTTACCACCAAATACTGCTACTATGATTATTTTCGTTTTCTTATACAGGGTGATTCTAAAAAGATGGGCAAAATTTTAGGAAGTGATAGTACACACCCAAGCAAACAATTTTTATCAAAGAATGCATGGTCGAAAACAAAACGCAAAGGTGCTGGCGCATTTGGAAAGTTGTTTGATGCAAACGTCTTATGTAGAAGACTCCCATTGAAACTGCAGAAGAACTTGTCGCTAAGCTTTCGGCTGCTGCAGGGAAAGTTCGTGATATGCCTGGTGTGTTTCAGAATGTTCACCTATCTCTTCTTCGCTGTTGTACTGCATGCATAGTCACTGCCGGCCACTGTTTTGAACATTTATTGTAATCACATGCCATTAAATTTGCTTTTATAACTTAATTTCATCGTTCTTTGTGTGTTTTTGCCTCATATAAGAACATGAACTTTGACGCCCTTTAGCGGTTTTGCGTTTTGTTTTCGCCCATGCATCCTTTGATGAAAATTATTTGCTTGGGTGTGTACTATCACTTAATAAATTTTGCCCATCTTTTTAGAATCACCCTGTATATATCTGATACTCTCTTTTTAAACAGAGCTCGTAAGATCCTTAAGATACTGAAATGGGGGCACAAAAACTTAAAAGTTAAAATATTTAATTTCATTAACTCAAAGTATCTGGTCTCAAAATTTTAATTTTTAAGTTAAATATAACTTTTACAATATTGATGCTCTTACGTTTTTAAAGACCACATGAATCCTGTTAAAATATTAAAATGCATATGTTTACTTTAACGAGTGTAAAATCCTTATCAAAATAATGATCAAGATCCAAATGTAAAACAGTATAATTGACGATAAAAACTCAACTGGCTTTTATCGTATATTTCAATATCTTATTCTTAAACATAACATATTTCAATGTTTTTAAAATGTCACTAAGCATTCAGCAATTCTTTGAGTTATAGAAAAAAGAAATATCGTAGATTATAGAAAACCTTACGAATGTGCATTAGAATATGAAGAGGGAAGTAAAAGTCGACATGTTTTGAGAGTTCAAATATAATCACCCATTCTCAAGACTTGTCAGGCTTGAATAACTTCAGAAAAGAATTCAAAAGAATAAAAGAATTACTGAAGAATTCTTTGAGATATTACAGAATCAGTCCCTGCTAAATATTTCATTGGAAAAAGCAATTCATGAAATAAAACGATGACTGCAGCAACATTTTACAAATATATTGCAAGAGTTACTACCAGGCCCGGACTGGCCAGTAGGCAGACCGGGCAAATGCCCGGTGGGCCGGTCTGACCTGAGGGCCGGTTGGGCCGAACCAGCAGCGCAAATTTTTTTTATATACATTGCATGAATTTCAAATAATATTGCGCAAATAATAATAATATTAAATAACATATTTATGATACATGTAGTAATAATATTGTTTTAATGTACAGGGTGATTCAGATCATGCGTGCCACCCATTTTTTTCAAGAATGGAGCAAATAATCGATTTGAAATAAAAAATCTAACAACTAAATCGACCCCAAGGAATTCAATAGTGATATTGCTAATTCCCGGAAGTACCGGAATTTGAACACAATTTTGATTTTTTAAATGGAAACCTATATCTTATTTGGCATCACTGGAGAGGGTTTTCGAAAAAAAGTAACTTCTACTTGAAATTTTTTTTATATCTCTTGCCGTTCTCAAGATAATAGATACGAAAAAATTCTGATTATTTATTTCAACTTACCAAAAATAATTAACTTAAATTATCAAAATCGCTTCAATTTTTATAAAACATGGGAACAAAAGCACAAATGTGTTTGTTTCAATGAAGGTATAAGACATTATGGCAAAAAAAAAAAATTTTTTTTTAGTGAATGTGTCAAAATCTATTTAATATGTATTTTTTCTTATCTATTATCTTGAAAATAGTAAGAGATATTAAAAAATATTTTAAGTAAAAGTTACTTATTTTCAAAAACTCTCTCCAATGATGCCAAATAAGATATAGGTTTCCATTTTAAAAATCAAAGTTGTGTTCAAATTCTGGTAATTCAGGCTACTTGCGGGAATTAACAATATCACTTTTGAATCCCTTGGGGTAGATTTAGATATAAGATTTTTTATTTCAAATCTATTATTCGCTCCATTCTCGAAAAACATGGGTGGCACGCATGGTCTGAATCACCTGTATTTTATAACTTAATATTAAATTAGTTCCTGGAGATACTGTTAGATGTCGTTGTTGACACATGATAAAATCAAATAAATAAATAAATGTCCGACTGTGAGTCTTTAGTGTTGTGTAAGATTCTCTTTCTTTATTATTTCCAGTATTGCACAAACGTGAACTTTTATTTTATCCAGTAGAATTTTCTACAGTGTGTGACTCTTCACTAGACTTTTAATGTAATGTATTATTTCTTTTTGTGTGTTTTTTAAATTCTATTTGGTAAGTACCTATTTTTAATTTGTATTTCTATATTGTATAGGTATTAAGTTCCAGGGGTTTCCTAAGGATCGTTATCGACCCCCAACCGGTCGAAGGACTTTTAAAGGGGGTCTATAAGGACGAAGGGGTTATGGGGGCCTATTGTCGAATTTATACCGTACTAAAACATTAAAAGTAAAAACTGGTTCAACCTCAGAATTCAATAGCATATCTATTTGAATAATATTTGAATACACTATACACTTCATTGTCTTCTAGTAAAAATCGTAATAAAGTTGATATTTGTTTGTATAGCAAATTGTCTAATACATATTGCATTTATTCATGCAATGTTTTTTCATATTTTGATTGGAAAATTAAAGAATTTTTATGAAACAGCTATTCTTAATGGGCTCTTAATCTTATAAACTGCTAAAGATAAATGTCTGTCCTTTTCAAACTCAGATTCAACTGTAAAGCCGTTATATGTCACATTGATTACAAGTTTGGAGACTATACAACAAAATTCAAATTTCAAGCCATATATCCGTGCAAAGGCAAAAATATTTTTAGAATCATTTTGCAAATATGAAACAGTAATTACCGCCAAAATATTCTCAAGAATATTTGAATTAACTACACCGCTCTCCCAATATTTGCAAACCTCTGGTTTAGACATCTTAAAAGCTTTTGGAATGGTATCACAAACGTGTTCAGAACTAAAAAAAATAGTGAGAGATTTTGAAGGTGTACAAAAAGTTACAGATGATTTTATTATTCGCCTAAATAAGGAATTTGAAAAAACTGAAACTGAAATAGAAATTCAAACAAAGTTTCCACAAAAAAGAGTGAAGAAAAGAAAATTCATGCCGGTTGAGATAGCGTCGAATGAAACAGTTTTTGATGATGAAACCACTGCATTTAAGATAAACGTCCATAACATTATTTTCAGCACAGTTGTAGCGTCAATGGAACGCCGGTTTCCCGCAAATGGAAAATTGTACGCTGATATTTCCTATCTAGATCCGAAACATTAATGTTACTAAAATACGTCTTAACAAGCTTCAATCTGGCGAACTAAATGAGTTAAGCAAAGTCTTGCTAAAATTTGATGAAACAGCTATAGGTGAAAATTTGCGGATTGAACTAAAAAATTTCGCTTTACATTGGGAAAAACTGAAAAATTCAGACCTAGAAGATTGTAAAATAATAAGAGAAGATCATTCAAATGAAGATAATAACGACTTTACTTTGGAAACACAAGAAGAAGTAAGTCTAAAATGTGAAACACGCAGTGCGTGCAAAAATTGTGTTATTTGTTGCTACAAGATATTACAGATATTCAAATTATTGACCAATTCTAACAATTTAATTGGTCCAGCATTAAATTTTTTACTAGCATTGTCAATAAGTCAGGTGGCTTGGGAAAGATCATTCTCCACATTAAAAGTAATTAAAAATCGAATGAGGAGTACTTTATCTTCGGATAATTTGAATGCTCTCATGGTAATGGCAATAGAAAACGATCTATTAATGAAATTAGATAGCAACGACAAAATCGATAAAGTGGCAGAAAATAGTGAGCTTCTTCAAAAGTCATTAAATTAAAATTTAATTTAATGACTTTTGAAGAAGCATTAAATCTATTTTTAAAAAAATGTTTAGATAAATCATTCATGTATGTGCAGTATAATAAATATTTTTATTTACTCTTCATCTTTCACCATCTCCTTCGCAGAGGATCAAAATTGTGATGGCATGCCCAACGTGCAGCTCTAGTGCGACGTAAATTAACAACAACAACAACTTCATCTTTCACCTTTTTGATTTTATCAACCTATGTTTCCTCATAAGAACCATGTATTTTAAACTGAAATATATTCTATAAAGGATTATTAAGCAATTTTAATCTACTTTCTTACTTCGATAAATTAACTTACGTTCATGAGAATTTATAAGTAAAAAATGCCTAAAAATGATACATTAGGAGCCACGTACGCTTCGCGCACACGGTGTTTATCTGAAGTAGAGGGCCGATATCTCCAAAATGCCCGGGCCGATTTTAGATCCCAGTCCGGGCCTGGTTACTACCCATGGGTAATTAAAAATGCTATTAAATTCCCTATTCCCTAGGTATAAATCTCATATCAATTTGAAACTGAGCAAGTTTCGTTCATCAAAACAAATTTTCTGGTTTAGTTTTTTACCTAATTCATGGAAATCTCCCGTTAGATCTTGAAAATAAAAGAATTGTAAAACAATATGTCGAGAAAGTTTTACATCCATTTTTACATAAGATTTTGAGGCATCAACTGATGAAGTTAAAATGCTTTTATGAAATGCGATATTTTTCCATTCGATGTAGAAAACTTTGACTTTAACAAATGCATGCAAAACAGACACCAAGATTTAATGAGCAATACAGCTTATCAACAAAACACGTG
The DNA here is from genome assembly GCF_982258835.1 of Parasteatoda tepidariorum. Taxonomy (NCBI): domain Eukaryota; kingdom Metazoa; phylum Arthropoda; class Arachnida; order Araneae; family Theridiidae; genus Parasteatoda; species Parasteatoda tepidariorum. The sequence continues at coordinate 117,130,732 of NC_141758.1, read as the reverse complement.
CTTCGAGAGTAACGATGCATTATTTCTTCAGGAGCTTGAGAAGGAAATCTCACAAGTTCTGTTGCAAATTTTTAAAAGAACATTGACAGAAAAGTTTAATCTCCCAAATATCCAATAGCCTGTGCTTTTCTCTATATGGAAGAATTTATTTCAAAAAGAACATTTGGTTAATCAAATTTTGGCACTGAAGCTGATACAACTAGCATTGATAATGAAAGTATCTTAAAAACTGATTTTGAGATAAGTCCTCTTAAGGCATTGTTAGTTGCAAAAACAATTGGTTCCATAAGTAAATGGTAAGTACTGCTGAAGACCTACTAGATATAAGTCAATGAGAGATAGATTTTACTCAAACTTCGAAACTCCTTTTTCTCATTTATTATCCAGTGAGGAATTCTAGAAATGGTACTGAAAAATCAAAAGAAATTTCGAAGATACATTTACATTAGCCAAAAATTTGGAAAAAAGAGGAAGGTTAAATCAAAAGAAAAAGAAATAAATTACTTTTTTGCATTATCTTCAGAAAAAGAATGAAAATTTAAAGAGATTGAAAGAGCTGAAAAAAAGTTAAAGCAGAAAGTATGACAAAGAGAAAAAAAATACTTAAAAAGATTTTAAAAAAAGCTTCAAAAAATATGGGGAAAAGAGTAAACAAAAAAATAAACATTCATAATTTAGAATAGACTATTAAACTGTGAGAAAAAAAAATGAAATATTTTTTTTTTAAATTATGTATTCAAACATATTTTACTTTCCATTCCATGACTGAAAAAAAAGTAACATTTTCCACGTTAACTGTGGTTATATGTTGTAATTCCAAATAAAATCTAAAATCTTGTAAAATCTTGTTTTTAGACATTTGTGTGGCCTATGAATTCCTAACGAGCATCAAACATTCTCAAAATTAAGTGTTCATTCACAGGAAAATTTAGTGTTTATTCACTGGTAAGAACTGTTCCTTCACTTGGTTATCTTACTACTTATTATTTAAACCACCAAAAGCTTAAAACAATATTATGTAAGTTATCTAATTTTTTTTTTACCTAATTCTCATTTAATAACAAATATGTCGACAACATCATTTAGCTAAAATTATAAATTTTGAAATGTTCATGATTTTTTTTAAAGGCAAGCTAAGCTTAAATGTTCCTTCATTGGTTAGTTTACCCTACAAGATGTTGAGAGATTTGTGATGTGAGAGATGCTTAAAAATGTTGACTGTGTATTTTTATTAGTATTTATGAAATATATATTCAAGAAATTGATAAATATATTATTCCAAATCTATGCATACGTATGTATATTATTGAAATTGTATCAGTGTTTGAAAAACAAAATCAAAAAATAAAAAATAATCACATTAAATAAACACAATCTGATGTAAAATCATATTCTATCAGATGCACGCTTTTATAAACCTAGGCATTCGTTGAATAAAGTGTTTTTTATTCAAAATGCTTCATTCAAATTTCTTTACTAAATTGTAAATAAATTATTAAACGAATAAAAAAGAAACATTATATCTTATGGTTTGAAAGAAATTAAAATAAAAAGATTAGCAAACGATTAATAGGGAAAAAAATATGAATGAAATTTTACGCTACGCGCGCAAAGTCAAGTTCCTCGCAAGTTTATCACATTTTAATATTAATCGCCCCAATTAGTTATTTCTTTATTGTCACCAAATTATTTTTTTAAAAATAATTAATTTTAATTTTTCTCAGCTTCTAATAAATAAAAACAGTTGAAACTTTAGATTTTTCAATTGAAAAATATGTAGATTAATATGGCATAAAAAAATTCATCCCTTATAATTCAAAATTTTTTCATCCTCAATTTAATTAAATAATAAAAAATAATTAATAATTATTAAAAATTATTTTTTTCATGAAATTATCTTTGGGTAAGTGAGTTTTATGAGTGGGTGCAATTTTCTTTGAATTGCTTCATTAATTTTAAAAATATGGCTAAAAACCTAAAAAGTGAAATTAACATTAAGGGGTACGAACTTTGAATCGCTCTCCTGATCAAACTATGGGGACCATGTTTCCTAGATTGCGGCTACCCCCTATATTTCGAAGGTTAAGAATCCAAATATGTTAAAAAAAATGTATGTTTAGTCAGAGAAAGTACGTTTTTGTGTCTGATTTCGTAACTTAATTGATAATTAGCACTAATTAATTAGCATATTTGAGGTCACCCCCCGGAGCCTTTAAGACTGACACTTAGTTCGTGAAAATCCAATCATTAGAACGAAAGTTATTCAGGGTGATTCGTTTTTTTTTTTTTTTTTGCGGACTGTACATCAATGTACACTTCACTTTGACATTTTAAATTTTTATTTTTACATTTTAATCATTCAAAATTCAATTTTGATGACTAAAAATACTTTGTTTAATCAGCAAATCAAATAAATAACGAAATAAATAATCAAGTAATCAAATATATAATGAACAAAAACATTTTCTTTTGAGTTTTAAAAAAAATCTAAATCAATGAGGCAGATTTTACATTTATTTTAATCTATTTTGAAAAAAATGGGTTTTTGAAGTTTCTTCTTAATTCTGAGAAAACATAAACCATCTTTTAAGTTTTCCTGTTCTGTTATACAAATTAACAAAATTAATATTTAAGATTTTTCTGCATTTGTAATTTTAGTAAAAAAAAAGAAAATAATAATTAACTTATGCTGTGTCCATTTTATCAGTGTTAAAATCATGTTTTGTTTAAGAAATACAGATTTAACAGTGTAACATTTTATTTCAATCAGAATTTTTTTTTAATTCTTTTTGTGTTTAATGATTAAAATTCTAATAAGATGTATAAATACTAAATACCATTTAACTATAAAACTACACTAAAATTCTTAATATTAGTAATAAAAAAAAGGTTAATATTATTTAATTAATGCAAACCATTTAAAACTAATTAACCAAAATCAACCCGACTTATTAACAATGATATATAAAGAACTTTTTTTTATAAGGTCTCTCTGCCAAAGTAGTTTTAGCAAACAAATAATTAACTTGCTAAGCAAAGAAATATACCAGGTGATTTCGTGTTTAGGGTTGTAGCAGCCCTGAACGAAACATCGGAGGACAATTTTATCAGGGTACATAAAAATCAGATTTTGTTTAAAAGAAAGATATATATAATAAATATTATAAATTTTACTTCAATAAGATTTTTTATTTTAAATTATCTTAATTATTAAGGATCTGAACTCTAAAATGCACAAATAATATTTAATATTACTTAACAGTAATGCAATTGATTTCCCAAAAACTAATCGAACAATTTTGCTAAATTTTTGCATTTCGCAATTTACAACTGCATTCTTTAAAATGATCTAGAAACTTATATACCTTACAATCCAATAGTTTTTTGACTATTACTATTAAATTAAAAAAAAATTTATATACTAAAAGTTGTATTTTGTATAGAATCTTCATGAATTTTTTTTAACATAATTATAAGCAAAAACTTTTGAATTCGCTTAAAAAGTTCTAAGACTGATGGTGAAATACGTAAAAAGTAAAATTGACATTAAGGGGTTCAAACTCTGGTAGTGACTCCTGCCCAGGCTATCCAGAATATATTTTCCAGAATACCGTTAGATCCCATATTCTGGGGGTTTGAAATTTGAAACCATCAACAAAGAAAAGTATGTTTATACAGAGAAAATACATTTATGTGTGTAACTTAAAATATCGTCCGCATTAATTAATCAGCATATTTGAGGTCACGCTCTTGAACCATTAAGACTGAGTCCTAAAAGGTAAAGATCCGATAATATTAAATCAAAAGCTACTTAGGGTTGTCCTTTTTATTTTGCGCACTATACATAAGGAAATCTAGTTAAAATCTTTCATGTAAAAATTAACTAAAATGAGTCATAAAATAATGTAGAACATAAAAAGTTTGTGGCTTCAAAAAGTAAGAATTTCCTTTTCTTCTCTACAAAAGTTTATGATTAATACCTTATAAAATGCATAAATTAATTTAGCATAAAAATGCTCTTTAATTTAGTTGAATTCGGATTAGATAATTGCTGGCTGACCACCAAAAAATCAAGAAAGCTATTTTTTAAATTACAATAAGAAAAAAAAAATCTTATGAAAAATTTCTTTTTTTCTATAATGGAATAAAAAAAAGCCTTTAGAATTAAATTTAAAAAAAAAAATAGACAAATAACTAACTTACTTCTGACTCTGCCTGGAGGTAAGGATACAGAAGAAGACATTGACCAGCAAGAGGAACTAGTAGAAGAAGGAGGGCTGGGATTCAAATGCTGATCCGTTAGAAGCGAATCAGTGTAGCTCACCTGCTGAAAAACGTAAAATATTTTCAAGCAATGAATGTCAGATACATGAAAATACAATTTGAAGAAAAATATAACCTTCAGAACAAGAATACTTTTAAATAAAAGGCATTATTGGAGAATCACACTATCTTATGGTTTTTGGGTTTCATTATTAGCCAGTTTAACATTTATAACAGTAACGTTTCTTGTGCCTTGCAAGACAAATTAACTATGAAATTTGTCGCTGGCTTATCCCGCATGAACAGTTCGTCATAGAATGCTATGACACTGACCTTCTTAGTGCTGCGAGTTATAAATATGCCAAATTTCATTATTTTTGGAACACAGACTTAGCACAAAGACATACAGACATTCATTCCTATATATATATAATTTTATTTCCCAGTGACGTTATTAAAATTTTAAATAACTTCTATGTTTGGAAAAATGAGTACTTACATCATATTTACTCCTTTAATCTCAAATATGTAATCACAAAGCTAAGGAACTAGTAAAACTAGGAGACTTTATTACTTAAAATTGGAAGAAAAATAAATTCTAGAATCATTCTACCAAAATAAGTGAACATAAAAATATTTAGAACAAAGCTGTTAAATGTTTCAAAAGTTATAGTTTAAAGCAAAATGCAAATATTTTAAGTTCAAAGTGAGTTTCTGCAGCAGACAAGTAAAGTCAGACATAAAGACAAGTAAAGATAATGAAGTTTGAAAGTTTCATAGTTTGGAAGTTATAAGGGTTTTTATGTGCAAATAGGTTTAACTGAACATATTTGCTTTTTATGAAAGAGTTGGGATTTAGCAATTTTTATTGTACTATGATCAGTTTAAGTACTCAAAGAGCATTTCCAGAGTGTGTAGCGTAATCACACAAAAATAAGTAAAAGTAATATTTAAGCACTTAAAAAATATTTTTAAGCACTATATACGTTATCAAAATGAGAAATAATTTTCAAAGACTTTACATGATCATTACTTTTCCCCTAATCTCTTAAGGATAGAGCTAATATCTTGTCGAGACAAATCCCCAACTTTCTTCGGGTTGGCATTCTAAATAATATAATCATGCAGTACTAGCTATTTTACAATACCTAGACACAATAATAGCCACAGACATTTTAAAATAGCTGCAGCTGTTTGAAAGTTAAAAGAGTGCATAGAGACTTCAACTTTACTGAGTTTCAGGTATATATACTGCATTAGTTTATTACTTTATAATGAAGCTCCTCTGATTTTGATGTACTTCAATTTAGGACAAAATAAACATAAGTCAAACATTTAAATGGAATATCTGACCCTTACTGAATAAAAATTATAAATTTAAATTTATACATTTAGTTAGTATTTGAATATGGACTTATAAGTTTAGAAGTCGAACAAAAAGTTTTTATAATAAAAATTCAGGGTTAGTCAATTTTCATATAAACTTTTCTTTTAAAGGTCAATATTTTTTGCGAAATAAGCTTATTTTACTAGTCAAATACATAGTGATTATAATTTTATGTTGGAATAGTTTCTTAATATTTTATTTATAACGATATGAACGATGTATTTTATTTATAATGATCTTGACTTGAAAAGTGAGACTGCACTCGAGAAAAAATAAATTAAAACAAAGGAAAACAAAATATGTCATACAATACAGGCTTTATAATGGGCTAAGGAAAAATTAAAGAAAAAAATAAGGAAATTTTTTATAACAGCAGATATATGCCAGACTACGTTTAAAAAAGACAAAGGGCAAACTAAAAAAAAAAAATTTGTTTTACTGAAATATATATTAAATATCCAAGAAAAAAACTAATTTATTGATTTGTTAAACGATTATTTTGATTTTCTGTGTTTTATGCTTGTTTCAAAAGGGAACGCTTTTCCTGATATTTCAGAATCAATAAAACTTAGAGTTAATAACTCATATCAAACAAGTAAAATTCAAATATATATAGCTAACAGTTCAGATTATTCTCACCAAGAATCATATAGCAGTATCAGTAGAATAAAAAGAAATAATAATTTTAATGGTTACCAAAAATCAAACATAAAATGAAAAAAAAAAAAAAAAAAAACTGAATGGTGAAGTTAAAAAAAAATCGATTCAGCACCTTCAATTTCATATTTCTCTCAAACAAAACTATTTAAGACTATAAAACAAAACCTTAAAAGAAAGTGATGATACAAATCAAGTTTGTTATGAGGATTGAAAGACTGAAAGAAAATATTAGTGATGAAACTATGTTCTGTGCCTCTTATGAAAATCAAGGCATTTGAGTTTGGATATGCATTCATACAATAGTATCGGAAAAAGTGCGGGAAGCTGGTGTGATAGTATGGAATTGCATGAGCACAAATGAAGATGATTTTATTTTTCAACTAGCCTCACACCATACACTAAAATATTTCAAGATCTTGCTTAATACAAAATCACAACGGCACCGTAGCCAGTTAATTCCCCAGATCTTACCCAACTGATAGTTTATGGATAATAAAGAAAGAACTATAAGAAGTTGCTCTAATTAACAAAAAGCGAAAAGCATTAGGACTACTAAGACTTGAAAGAAAATTGTCAAACACTTGTTTATTCCATGTAATTGTTTATATGCAGTGATCAAAGCTAAAGGTGATGTTAAAAAATAAGTAATTTTTTTTCTCCTTTTATAAATGAATTGTAGTGCTTATAATAAAATATTTCAATATTTTGGACCACATCAATTTTTATTCTTATGTTATGTTATTATTTCATTCAAAAATACATTGTGCAATGTTACTTTTAATTTTCATGTTACTTTTTAATTTTTTCAATGTTTAAAAATAACATAAATAACAATATATATATATATATATATATATATATATATATATATATATATATATATATATATATATATATATATATATATATATATATATATATACAATACATTCTTTATATAGTTGTGAACTCAGCTTTAAAGAAACAAAACTGGAAATTACATATATGAAATTCATACATTGGAATTAATTAAGATCAAGTACTTGTATAAACACAACAAAAAATTTGTTCCCTAGGATATAATTATTTTATTATGAGTTATTTAATAAAAGGAATAACAAATATCACAATTTTGACCAGAAAAGGTTATAAAAATTAGTAGTTCAAATGAAGAAGCCACTTTTTAATAAAACTTCTTTTTAATAGCGAATTTTGCGATTTTAACTACTATTTGGTTTATGTAAATGATAAACTAAAGACTAGTTTGGCTGTTTTTTTATTTATTAATTTATTTTTTTGGTGTCAACTTTTCCAAAACAGAGAAAGGAAATTAAATTTTATTATTTTGAAAAAATTTAAAGCTTTAATATTTAAATTTAAGCAAAAAATAATTTTTTTCATAGTTTAGCTATGCTACATGCCATAAAATGCTCTGAAAATCTTAACAAAATATCACACAATTTAGCTCTCTAGGTCAACTCTCTATCTATTAATTTACAAATTGTAAAAAATTTGTAAATTTTCAAAATTTCAAACATGTTTAGATTATCCAAATTATTGACCTTAATTTTTTTATTGAATGATTGATGTAGAAATGCCCATTACTCTCAAGAGTACATAGAAAATCTGCTACAAAATTAATTTTATTTAAAAGTAGGCAACATAAGTTATATATATATATATGGAACAAGTTATTAAAGAATTAAAATATACAAGTGGGCTGCGCCCCCTGCTCGCTAACGCTCACCAACCCCCGCAAATTGCTACGCAATCTTAAATGGTTTGCCTCGCAAGCCAAGCTCGTTTTGCTCACTACTAACTTAGGTACATTGCAAATGCGCGAAATTCTCAAAACAATCATTCAAATCCATATAACAACTTTTTTTTTCTTTTAAATTACATCTTTGTAGTAAATACTAAGTCATTAAAATAAATTTGAATTCAAATAAATGACATGTAATTCGTTAAGCCCATTAGAAATGTGCTATAGTATAAAATCTTAAGATAAAATTTCAACAACTGATATCTCTTTAAAAAGGTTAAAATTTTGGCTATAATTAAGTCTATTAAAAATTGAAATAAGTGAATTGCAATGGAAAAACCTGCATGAACAAAACATTATGTTTTTAAAAAATAATAACCATGAACGATTCACAACTTTGTTAAAAACATAAGAATAAATCTTTGAACTTTGACATACATAAGAAAAACTTGCAGATACTAAACATTAATTTGAAATAAATACTAAATACGAACAAATACTGAGAAAGATTAAGGGCTTTGTTAATAACAAAAAATAATTACTATTAAAGATTAAGAACTTCCTTAAACACACAATTATAAATTTCTGGACTTGGAGCTATCACTGTTAGGCTGTCAAATGATCTAACCCTAGAGAGGACAACATAAAGTTGCCCATGACTAAAAACTGGTTCAGTCTATATAAATTCGTGAAAAAAAGCGCTTTTGACAAAATATTAAAATGGAGATCTATCAACAAAGACTACTCACTTCTGCCTAGCTTAATAGTATGAGATTGCCGCAGCTGAATTGAACAACCTGCTGATGCTCTCTCTGGTTATTCCAGTTTCCGTTTTTAAAAGGGCTATATGTCGAGCCACTTCAGCTAGATTTGGCATGTGAAATTTTTAGCGGCAATCATTGGTTGATTTTCTAGCGTTGCCATTCAGGAAGTTGTAATGAGGCTTTTTTTGTCGCCGTGTAAGAGAAATATATATATATAGATTTACAAATAAATCAGTTTCCTGAGTTATAACTTAATTAAAAAAAGAAAAAATTTTAAATATTGCATAAGAATTTTGAAAAATTCATTAAATGCTTTAATAAAAAAAATTATACTAAAATTAAACAATGAGAAATAAGTTTTATTTCTTTTAGAATTCATAATTTAAATAGTGAAAACTAAACTATTTCATTCATGTAAATGTTAATATAACTGATAAAATGATTTTTATGAATAAAAAATTTTTTTTTAATGTGTGATATACATTTTGTAAGTTGCATAGTAAGAAAGGAAAGTTATTTTGATATTAGTAACTATATTAAATTTAACTAAACTTATTTGCAAATAGCATAAGATATTTAAAAAAAATTTTCTTGCCAGAAGAGATTCAGAATATCAAAATTGTACTATGTTAAGAGAAATTCAGCAGAGTTTAAAATGAAGATTTTATTTTGCTCATTTTTCAGGTATCCACAGAATATTACTTAAGATTTCAGGAGACAAAATATATTTCAGTTCTTCAGATTTAATTACAATTTTTTAAATAAAGATTTAACCCCTAGCAAGCTTATCAATAATTATGATCACAGTGAATGAATAAATATTAAATTTGACTTTAAGGCAATAGAATAAAGAATTGTTTGATATTTGCACTACTTTAACTAATATTTAAAGTTTCCCTGTATTTGATCTTGCTTAACACAATTAATTAAATGTATTACATTACTATTTCATGAAAATGTTATATTAACTAATTGAAAAAAGGTAGCATGCTTAAAAAATAATGAAAAGTAATGGAATCTTATTAAAGTGATAGAAAAAAATTTTCACAAAAAAATATTCTATTATTATTTACAAAATAAACAAATTTTAAAGAACTGTAAAAAACTTAGTAGAAGGGTTAAATCTTGTTTATATTGATGCTTTATAATGAGCAGGAAAATCGTGTCACCAAATTCATACATGTCAAAAATTAAAAGAGTCATTTTTCTCAATTCTTCTCTTTAACTTGTCCATGCTAAAGCATTCTTTTTTATTTGTCTTATTTTTTTAATTACTATTATTTCATGTTAAACTGTGATTAAAAATTCTAAATGAGCAAAAAAAAAATATGCACCAATTACACTTTGTATTTAAATTATATTTTTAAGAAAATAATGCAAATGAAATATCATAACTGTTCCTTTGTTCCCAAAATGGAATTTTGAACTTTTAAGTAATTTATTACATTAATCAAGAAATCTATAGATGAATTCACATCTAATCTGATTTAGTATGAATTTCTAATTGATTTAAGTATACATGATTCATATTCATAGATTAATTTATTTTGTTCTACACATAATTTTGAATATATCCCCAATATTTGTGTATAAACTATCCCAAATACATAAAGTGCCAATAAAACTCAATTGGTGGCTTTAGATGAATAAAATAAAATTCCCGGGTTATAAAGAGCATTTTTCTTGAAAGAATATTAAAGTTTGCTTTTATAGTATATAAGTTTTACTTAATCTTAAAAAACTCCATGTGTTACTTTATTGAGTGTAATTACTGTCCCCCCAGCTTTCTTCAATAAATTGGGAGTAAAAAAAAATTTATTTGTACAAACTATATAATAACTTACCTTTATAGCAATTTCTTTCAATGTATAATTACCGAAATAATTACATTAGGAAAATGACTGCCGAATAAAGGATTGTATTCAAATAAGAGATAAATATAATTAATTGAGAAAAAGTTAAAAAAATTTAATTAAAAGTGTTTGGATAGTTATGAATATATTATTTTTTGTGTCCCACAGATAGTTTTTTGATTTAAAAACGTGAGCTTTGTAAAAAACAAATAAACTGAATAGCTAAAAAAACTATATCTAAAATTAGATGTATTCTTTTAAATTTATCTTCATAATTTTTATTGGAAGTTTGCTCAACATATATTTCTTTCTTTTTTGCACCAAAAAAAATTTAGAATATTTGCATAAAAAGTTTCACTTATAGTTTTAACTAGATTAAGATCTAAATGTTGTAATTTCAATTTGGATCTTTTAGTTAGCTCTACTTATAAAAAGTTATTAATATTATATATTTTTTATTTTTACATATAATAAATAAAGATTCGGTTCTTTTAAAAAAAGAAAAACAATTTCTCCATGACCTAGAAGTTAGCAATTTCAGCATTAGTAATTTGTTGATAGTTTTTAACATAAGGGGTAACCTCCCGATTACTTACTGAATTGAGTGACCCCTGAAGCGCGGATAAGCAAATTTGGGGATAATCTGTTAAGGGTTCCAAGAATGTGTTGACTAAATAAATGACCATGAGGATAATACATTCCCAGTCATCAAATTAAAGCAAGATGGAAAAACTTTGCTATCAATATTATTGCTTTGAATGCAACAATACCATCCAGGAGAAGAAACTGGAATCTATTCATTGAAATTTAAACTTCATCCTGTATTCGTAGTTCCACAACTGTAAACCATGACTCACATTGTTTTGCTGTTTCTCACCATTTTCAGTGCTCCTTATTACTAATTTAATGCACTTGAAGCTGCAATGTTTCAGTGTAGACCTATTATTTGATTAGTTGCGAACATCTAGACTACAAACATGAATCTTTGCTAGTATGTTGTTCTCAAAAGTCTTGAAATAGTTTCATCTCTATGAATTTATTAGTTCTCAATTCTAAACATTATGTTGTTTGTCATTGTGAAAAAAAGGTGAAGCGCTGATGATCTGAATTCTCTACCTGTGAATAATCGGAAGTTTACTGTAAATCAATTGTATAAATATGGGTAATAAAATCAATATCAAGAATAAAAGTTCTACTTATGCCAAAAGTGAAGAACAAAAGTGGCATAAATAAAAAGATTACACAAAGCATGCGTATTTATCAAAACTCAATAAAGAGTTAACTTATGAGCTTCTAAGTTAACATATAAATAGGAAGAATCCACAATGTGCTAGTTTGGAAAAAAAAAGAGTAGCAAGAATTGTTAGAAAAAAATATGCTAGGCCCTTTAAGAATAAGTTAACATTAATATCCTCATTAAAATCGATGCAAATATGTGCATAGTTAATTAGAGGTATGACTTTTTACAGTCACGAAGAATGGCACTGAAAATCCTGAGACATAATTGCCAAATGAACTTTATTCCAAACATCCTGAAACTCCAACAGATAGTATGGAATAAAGCAAATAAATCAGTGTTAGGTTTGCAAGTACTCACTTGGAAAATGATTTTAATTTATAAACATTATGCTTTACTTTCATCAAAAGTCTACATTTTATTCAAGAAATAATAATAATACAGTCGAACCCCGCTATAGTGAACCTGGGATATAGTGAACACTCGGATGTAGTGAACTTTTTTAGCGGTCCCGTCCTTATTCCTATTTAAATAATGTTATTTTTTAACGCTTATAGTGAACAGCTTAGAACTCGGAAACTCGGTTATAGTGAACTCAAATTTCATTTCTTTAAATATCTTTTTCAGTCCTCCATCTTTAAACTTGTAGGTGTTGGGACTGAAAATGAATGCATTCCAATAAAATGTGCCATATTACTCTCCTTTATGCTTATCACTTTTAACCATACTGTAATAAATGTCAAACAGATCATTTATCTTATACTCCCTCCTCCCTGACAAGCCTTGCTTTATCTCTTTTCCCCAAGCTTGCTCTACAACTAGTTAACTTGGCCACCTGCTGAATTTTTAGAATTTTCTTATCTGTTCAAACCATATTCTTTACAAATCACCCCTTGACAATCAAGAAGGGGAACAATTTAACTCATTCTACAGCTGCTCTCTTCATATTCTTACATTATCTATTTGAGACAAGATTTTTATTTCAAAAGCAGTGAAAATGGCAAATTCTCTAAAGAGAAAAGCGTTTTCGATAGAGGACAAAGTTAAAATTGTAAAGCGTATTGATGATGGAACCAATCAATCGACACTGTGTAAGGAATTTTCCTTGTCAAAGTCTACAGTTTCAAACATTTGGAAAAATCGAAGTGCAATTCTTGCGGCATACGACAAAAACATGGTTTCATCGAAAAAACTGCGTGGAGCTGAAAGAGAAAACGTAGAAGATGCTTTGTTAAGATGGTTCGAGATCTTGTTCAAAATGTAAAAATCTTGCATTCTTTGCACATTGTAGATAAGAAAATTGATGAACTCAATTTAAAATCAAATTGTGTTCAATCAAAAATCACAAATTTTTTTCATAAAAAGTGAAAATAAAACTAATATTTAGCGACGTAATTACTTTTTCCATCAATTTTTGCTTTATTATCTGTTAATTAGTAATAATATTTTAAATAACTTATACAAAATTGCAAAGCCAATTTTCAATCATTCAACTGTCTTATGCAAAAAATATTCTTCAAAAAATTTGGATATAGTGAACCAACGGTTATAGTGGACACATTACTGAGTCCGCAGACGGTTAACTATAGCGGGGTTGACTGTAATTGGAAATAATAATAATAATAGGAATTGGTTTTCAAGAATATATTGTAATAAATTCAAAAATATTTGTGTCATTTTTAAGAAAAAATATGTGGTTGGTGGTTGCGATTATTTACGATAGCAATTTGTAATCAAGTACTTAGTAATACAGATTCAAAAACATTCTTATTTTTTTATATTAAATTGTTTAGACAATAAAGTAAAAGTATATTTTACTATGTGTTTAGGTATTGTGGATAATGCACAAGAAAATGAAGGAGATAAGATTATCATTAATGGGTTGTTTGAATGAAAATGTTTACTGGTTGTAGGCACAAAATATATGACAAATTTTCAAAAAGTGAAATGAACTGTCATTTACATATTTCCTAGCAATATTATTTATTTTCTTAAAAATATTCAATAACTTTTCAAAAAAATATCATTTAAAATATTTTTCATATTTTTTTAATAAATTATTTATTGATAAGAAAAAAGTTAATTATTTTCTTTGTATGTTTTAAAAGCATTTAAGTGAGCATGCAGTAATTAATTACATTTTCTCATGCAATGGCAATTTAAAACTTTAACTAAATTTTTGTCTTAAAGTTTCTTTATTGCTAGTCATTGATTTGCAGACTTCAATCAACAGTTTTAATGTAAAAATTATCAACATTTAGTTAATTATGATATGAATTCCTAATTGACTGAGAATGACATATAGGGTACATGGGTGGAAAAAGATGCAAAGAGTGAACTGATATTATATTGCAAAATATGAAAACATTTGCAGAAGTAAATTGAATGATGAATTTTATATAATCAATTAAAAAAAAATTTGTACCAGATTACAGTTACTCTTGTACATGCTATTAAACAGAGCAAATGCTGGGCTGAATAAAGTTCAGCAACAAGGGCTACACTACATGGAATTTAATATATAAAGTTTTTGTATGTAATAATGTAGTACAATTTTACAAAAGTAATTGAATGAATTTTAAAAAAAATATTCAAATGTACTTAATACAGGATTCCCACTCTTTTAAGAAAGCAAAAATAAAGGACTTTAAAAATAATAGGATTGCTTATCATCGAATATGCATATATACCACCAGTGACAGTGCCAATTATTGACCTTTCTTGAAAAAGAAAATCAATCAATAAAAAAAAACAATAAAAGGCAACTTTATTATAATATAAGTACTGATAAAATTGTATTTACTAACAGGGTTCGTCAAAGTGAGACCGAGTAATTTTTGCAAACCTAAGTCGGATTTTTGAAGGGAAAAAAAAAAAAAACATTTTCAGAAAAAAACATTTTTGCTGAAAATAATTTTTTGAGCAAACAGTTTTAATTAAATTACTTACTAATAAAGAATATCACATGTTTATAGTAATTAATTCAAGAAAAAACTTACTTCTTACATGAATCATAATACTTGATTTAAAAAAAATTGAGTGAATATGAATCGTGAAATTGGATTTTAAAAAAGCGAAAATACAAATTACAATACTGAATTTCTAAATTGCGGAAATAGGAATCATGATGCATAACTTTTAAATCATGAGAATATGAATTACATCGCATAACTTTTAAATTAGCTAAATATCAAAATTGAAGATTGATATTAAAATCGTGTGAATGAGAATTGTGATATTAGCAGATTCCGATGGAGTTCCTAATATTCAGAATGGCGAAAATCAGCCAAATCAAAGGAATCAAATTGGCAGAAGAATCATAAACGTCTCGTCAATGTGATTTAGCAATAGTTTCAAAATCTCGTCGGATTATAAAACTTTGATTCGCGAAGCGCGCTAACCAATGGTCTAACAGAATTCCGTGATATTTGCGGAAAAGTCACAAGCCCTGCTTCTCGTTTTTAGACCTGCCCTGGGTTGAAAGAAAATTGGTATAAGGAGTGAAAAGGCACTAGAATGTCGAAAAATCAGAACATTTTGGCCTAAAACCGTAGTTTCAAAACAAAGCTAAAAAATCGGAACAAACGCGATTTAACCGGAACAGTTGGCAACTATGCCAGACATGCATCACATATTTAGTTGTGGGCCAATCTCGCTAAATATTCAGTTATACCGAAAAAATTCTTCTTTTCCATTAATAAAATGTTTCAAATGAATATTAAAAGAATTAATACTAAAAAGTATAATTAGAGTCATGCATGATAGTAGTTTTCTTAATATGTCATGTCAAATTAAGTCCTTCTTCAAGTAAAAACAGACAATGCTGGTATTTAAGCACCTTAAATCATTCATTTTTTTTTCATTTGGTTTGAACTTTTTTTTTGTAAATTTACTGAAATAAATATTTTTATGAAATTTTTATAGAATAAAAACACAATTATGTTCAGAAGACTTATAATTTTCAAACCAATGTTTTTCAGTGAAACTTATTAATAAAAGGCTCTAAAACCATTTTTTAAGGGTATCAACACATTCCTTAGGCAGAAAATTGATAAGGTTACTTAATTAATAAATACTGGTAAATTATTTAATTTTTAATCATTTATAGACATTTACTTGTAATATTTTTTATTATCCTCTATCATTCTTAATATTACTCTCTACTATTACTATGATTTGATATTTTATTTTTATTGCAAATTAACAGTTTAAAACAAAACAGTATTCTTCATTATTACTGTCATTTTCTTATCCTGCAATATCACCTTATCATATTATGTTTATGGTACCTCAACTTTTATAATGAGGATTACATAAAATTATTTCCAGCCAAAACTGTTATTAGGAATTAACTTTACATAGGATTACTAAACAATCTGATGAAAAACATGAACTAATTTTACTACCAAAAGTTAATTAGAAATTTTAAAAGAAGAAGAAGAAACATTTTAAGTTGCAATGTTAACTCAATAAAATGATTATTAAAATCTAAGTTAGAATTTTATTCTAATCGACATTTATAACAAAAGGTTTGGGACAGATTTTAGACAAAATGCAGAATATATTAATGAAAGAACCAGTATATGAATGAAATATGCTTACCCCCCTTGCTCAGACACACCCTTTCTTGTCTCTCTTAAATGCTCTACCATAGTCTAATTCTAGGTGATAAAAGATCAACTTTTTGTTTAAAAAAATTGAACTGAAAAAATTGTTCCCATCAACTATAGTGATGCTGAAAAATTAAATATTTTTAAAAACCTTGTACCAAAATTAAGTACTTTTAATAGCCTTTATTTCCCAAAATAAAAATTAAGCAGTTTTTAAGGACTTCTAAGGAGTGTGGGAATATTGTAATAAGGAGGTCACCCAAGTCTGCACAACACTTGGGTTATCTGTATATGTAATAAAGAAATTTACAAGTTTTATATTATTTAAAACTTACTGTAGAGGTATTCTTCATCCTCTCCCAGACTGTTTCATGATTAATCTCAAGTTGATCATCTTTTTCCAACAAAACAATTTAATTATAGGTGAAGCAGGACTGTGAAGATGAGTCCTACAAGTAATTAATATTATGATATAAAGATTGATAAGTATAAAAGAGATACAAAAAATCAAAACAAATTAAAACCATGAAAATAATACACAAGCATCAAAACTATGATGGAGCATTATATTTGGTAAAAAGCACATTACAGAAAAATTATACAGAAAAACATTACAAATAGGTATAAAAAAAAATTTGAAAACAAATATAACTGAATTTAAAAAAATAAAAAGAGCAGTAAAAAAAAATTTAGGCTGATTTTTCTTAAGTATTTAAGCCCTTTCTCATAGGCTGATTAAAATATTCCACACTATTTGTAACATTTGTTTTTGCAATGTTTTCTGCATTGTACTTTGCATTAAAGATGATTTAATGTAACTGTATACAATTGTGCACTCTAATTGAAACTTGCATAGAATTTTCAATTTGTAACATGTATTTTTGATTTTTTGATATTTATACTATTTATAATACTATTCAAACAAATGTAACAGAATTAAAAAATGTCATCAAGCTCTCTGTTAGAAGTGTTTAAACCCCTCTCTAAAAAGTATTTAAGAGAAATTTTAAAATATATTTTAAATGTTTCTTTGAATATCAGTTTAAGAATCTACCAGTTATTTAAAATTCAACTAAAATTTACGCAAACATAGAAAATAAGAAGCTTTTGATAAATGTGAAACTTTACAGCTTGTCGTTAAAAAAAAATGTGTCAATATAAAAAGTGAAGAGAAATTCTTATTGAAGAGAAAAAGGAATAGCAAATCTTAAAACATTATTAGAGGTCAATGCATTAAGGATCTTATTTTAAGAATCTTGTGAAAATTATATATATCAAAAACTATGGTTCTATATTCATCAAAATACTATATGATTTTTTTAATAACCATATTAAGAAAAATATATGACCATATTAAGAAAAATGTATGTGACCATATTAAGAGAAATACATGAACTTTTAAATTAAGAAATAAAAAGTTAATAACCACTTCAAAACCTGAAAGATAAATAAAAGTCTTCAAAAGACACATTAGCAATTGCAACTTCTAAGTTAACTCTTGTCAAATTTTAGATACAAGTTAGAAAAATATTCCACCTGATAGAAATATTTATTATAAACAAATCATTGTGAAATAATGGAAATGTACAAGAATTAAATAAGTTTAATTGAAGTATAAAATAAAAATTTTCAAAAACAACAAAGTAATGCAAACAGCAGTATTGAATTGTTTATCCACATACACAAAAGGAATACTTAGAAAATAAAACGGACAAAATCAAAAAATGTTTAAATTAGACAGCACAAAAAATATCCTTATAATAAATACCATTCTTGAATTTGCAAAAAAAAAAACTATATAATTGCTCAAAAATATCTTTCTGAGACAAACTAAAAAGCGTAGTAGAGTTTTAAAGCAGTCTTATCGATATGTTATCAGTTCATAATATACTGAACAAAATTAATTTAATTCTATTCAAAGAGGATTAAACATTTTAGAGAATGCTTGCAATTTCAATTGTGATTTTTGGTGTAACCCAGAAAAGTAAGCTTATGCCCAAATATTGTTGTTCAGTTCTCACAAGCGATTGCATGCACACAAGTTTGTATCTAACAAGGGTGGAACACATCTAGAAAATTCCTATTAAAACAAAATTAAGCTTAAATTAAGAAGGAGCATGTGGCTAAGATAGGGCACAAATTAAACGTGTGATAATATTTAAGAATAGCCAAGACAAGTTATTGGTCGAAAATGTCATCACAGTTTGTGGGGAGGGAGATGGTGGGTATTGCATGAGGCAATTTTGAAAAATCGCTGAAAACTTTTTCTTAAAATAAGTTATTTTATTTATTTTTATTTAATCATTTATAATTGATTTCTTATTAGTTTCAAGAAATATAACTTCATTATTTTCAAATGCGTATTTTAGTTTATTTTAAAACTAAGTTAATATTGGTTTAGTTGAATTTTTTTTTCTTTCGTGGTGTAACAGTTAGGCTGTTTACCTTCTACCTGTGAGGTCAGGAGTTCAATTCAAATTTCTTTATCTAAAAAGGTTAAAAACTATTTAATAAGTTTTATTCAAATTATAAATTATAATTTTTTTAATCAACATTAATTTGTTTAAAAAATTAAATTTTTAAGACAAAAATTTATACATGTTTTATTTTTCTTATTTTTTAATCAAAATATTTGAATTAATTTTTAACTAATTATAACATTTCAATGCGAGTTTTAAATTACAAAATTTCTTAACTTAAATTTGTAATTTAAAAAAATAACAACAAAATTTTAACTTGGAATTACACATTTTTTAATTATTCCATATATTTTAATAAGATAAAATTAAACAGATACTGATATTTTTTGTTTTTAAAATAATTTATAAATTGCATAAAACATGTTAAATAGTTCATTTTTAGAAAAGAAAGTTAAAGATAATAAATATTCTATCGAAATCTGAACCTCTCAACAGAAAATGGAAAGTCTAAATGCTGCACCACAACTGCAGGTGAGTTTCAAAGTTTTTCTGAATTTAAAGGTAAATGAACTGAAACTTTAAAGGGTAATATTTTACCCTTGGGGCATCTCCTTGTAAAACATGCACAATCTACAGGGGTAGCAGCAAAGTTTTTTAAAATTTTAGGGTAATTTTAGGAACTTTTTTCAAAAAATTTTAGGGGTAATATATGATTTTGCTAGGATAAAAACAGATCACACGGTAGCTTATTACATAACAGAAGATTATTACAATTCATCCACACATATCATAAATAATTGCAAGCCATAAAATAAAGCTCTGAAATTTATTAAGTCAAGAATGAAATCTCTGAAGTGTAAAAATGAAATTTCAACTTTACATATTACCTATCAGAAATTAAGTGCATAATTCAGGAACAGGCAAAAGTGAGAATAAATCAAAAGAAAAAATAAATTGACACCAACTTGGATTTTTATTTAATTTTTAGCTTCTTAATCAAAACTTTATTATTACCCTTTACCTTACCTTATTAAGAAAAACTATTGTGTGATATTATTAGATTTCAAATCAGCAATTTATATTAGAAGTTAGAGAAAAAGAAATTAATCATGATCATTTTTCTAATATATTCTAGATATGATTTGTGAGATTCTTTTACTGCCCTCAATAGTGTTGTAGTGATCTTCAACACTCCTTCATAATTTCGAATGGTATCTTTGATTAGTCTAAGAGACATAATAGTATTCTCATGGTGACTCACATTAAGCATTGCTTTATTTATCGAAAAACCTCTCTCAGGATCAGAATTCCCATGTGGCAAAATTAAAACAGTTTTAATTAATGTAGTTAAATTCTTATATTTTAGATTATTGCTTTTTTATTTATATTTAGCCTATAACTCCAGTTTTTTAGGAACACCAACAAAATTTTATCAGATTTTTAGGAATTTTAGGGTTTGCACATAGTTTTAGGAATTTTATGAATTTTAGGGGGAATGTGACCCCTGAATCTATATAACTTTTTACATTAGGCATTTTTGTGTGCCATAGTTGTAAAATTATTTTTGAATTATTTGCTTTATACTTTTATCCTATCTTAAGAATTAGAGAATATGAATTATCAATCAAATATAAAATAGTACTTACAATTAAAGCAAAATATATATACATAAAAAAAAAGAATTCGGAAGTTATAATATGATGCAATTTTTTGTCAAATAAAAATACTTAAGAAAATTGGAGTAATTTACAAACTATATACAAATTGAGCAATCAATTATGAATATAAGAAATTATGAAGATAAAAGATTTATGAATGAACAGTCTCAATTAAACTCAAAGCAATAACTTCCAACTTAACTGAATGAATCATTTCAATTAGATGTATTTTGCAGTTTCATTGTCAATATTTTATATATTTACAGAAACCGAGAAAATGCTAATCATGACAAAAACATTAATAAAAATTCTATAAAATTAAAAGTTTTTTTTTATTTTTTTATTCCACTTATTTCCTACCTTAATTCCCAAAGAAAAGGAAGAATCGCTTAATATTCAATCTTTATATTAAATCCAAATTCATAAAATGATAAAAAAGTTAAATGAAGTTAATGCAATGATTATATTTAAACTTTGAAAAAAATACTGCATATCGATTGGTAACTAAAGCCGTGTACAGAAACAAAAATTGTCTGCAAAAAATTCTGGCTTTCCAAATATCAAAGTGAAAGATAATCCAACAAGAAAAAGTCAAAGGGGAAAATTATGTATTCCCCTTTCACCTTTAAGAATTTACTCATTGGAGCTTTTTGAAAACTACATTGCAAATTTTTTTACCATTTCATAATTATGAGTATATAAATTAAATACATCAGAAATTACCAGATTTTTGAATCGGAATAAAACTGCCCTTTTCACACGTAAGCAAATAAATAAAAAGTTGCACACATTAAAAATAGTGCATGCTATGCATGGTTAAAACAAGACTAATATTAGACATGGTTTCGTTGAAGATTTCCTTTTCCCTGTTGGTTTTCCCACATCCTACTTTTATTTTGATATCCAATCACAGGAGAGGGGTAGATAAGGATAAGGGTCTTTTTCCAAATTTAAAACAGACTCCCATTTAACTGACCTTGAACTATTTTTAAAGTATAAAAAAAAAAACGACGAAAGAAAAGGGAGTGTTTTTATATTAGCTTTTATTAGTTGTATACAATAGTTGTTTAACATAAAGTTAATATCTTTTATTAGAATTTTATCCTTAAATTAAATTAGTACTGAAAAGAAAGTAAAAACCAGAGGGTGATGCAATATCCTGACACATGGAATAAGGTTTGAAATTTGTTTAATTTTGCTGATAAGGGAGGTGTTTGAAATTGCCAAAACTATGCTTATATAATATTTGAATGACTTCTAATTTAAAGTAATGATAATGCGATAATGGTAGGGACAACCATTAATAATTTGCCCAAATAATGTAACAGTAAAAGGATCAAATGAACATCAAAATGGATTTTTAAAAAATTGGTCGAAATTATTAAATAATGTTGTGCTTTACCAAGAAGCTATAAACTTGGAAAAACAGTTATCAATTGCTTACATTCACTCTTTGGAAATAACAGTAAAAGGATAAATAGAATGGAAATAATCAAGGTTCAGCTGTTAGAACACTATTAGAAACTTCACAAGTTTGAAAAAAGGTAATTTAAAACTTTTCTTTTAAAATTAATACAACAATGATACTTTTAACAATATTAATGATAGAGCATACCTAATAATTCAAAGATACATAAGTGTTGGAAGAGCTTGAGAATTCTCCTTAAGACACACTAAACAACATTTTTTATATTATTGATCGGAAAAAACAAAATCTTATCTCCAATAATTATAATTTTTCAAGGGGATTGAAAAACATTCTAAAAATGCAACATTTAGTTATTTTGTTATAAGAAATTCATTAACAGTATATTTTAATACCAGTGTTCTCCTTAACCCTTTTGTGAAGGGCAACCCTTTCAGCTTGCCCTTTGACCCCAATAAATGCTCTTTGCCCTTTTTATAAAAATAAGACACTCTCTTTTAAAAATATTGTCTTTTTATTCAGATTCCATTTTGAAAAAAATTAATTCATTGCTTAAATAACAATTACACATTGGTAAAATTATGTGTTTATAGGTTAAATTCAGATTACTTTTACAAACATTTACTTTGTTTGGACTATTCTCAACTGGCTAACATTCTATAATAGAAGTATCTTTTTAGGGGGAGGTCGGGGAGGAGCATATTAATAATTTTTTTTAAGTAATTTTAAAACTAATTTCTAAATATTTTTTTTTCAAAAAATGCACATTTTAAAGTTTATTTTCTTATAATTTTTAGTTAAAATTATTAAAAAACGCTCTCAAGCTGTTTATCAATTAATCATTTTTTGTTAGTTTACTTTTAATTGAAAAAAAATATGCACAGAGTTTGTTTGTTAGCATACCTTTAATTATTTTCATTAACAACAATCTCTTCTCAGATTTTGATAATGAGAGAGAATTACCTTCGAAATATACTTATAAGATAGTATGAGACAATTTATGATAGTATGAGGTAATTTAAAAATTGTTGTGGATAAAATTCACTTATAACATAATATTACCAATTTTAATTTTTAATGTGAGTTCCTTTCAAAACTCAAAAAGCTTTTTTCAGAGAGGAAGCGCCCAACCCTATTTTATTCGTAGGGAGAACTCTGTAATACAATATATTTCCTATTTATATAGACACGAGTCAGAAGTGATTCTTTTTTTTTTTAAATCTCATTTGTTTCAAATTCATATTAATAAACAAAATTCAAATGAATAAGTCACTATATAAGTCAAAGTAAACTAACTAAAAGGATTTGTTATTAAATAAGAAATTGATTTAATTTAAGAAGGATTTTGTTGAGAAGAATAAAAAGAAATATATAAAAATATAGAAGACAAAAAATCTAAATTTTGAGGTTTTTTAGAAACTTTATAATTTTATAATAGCTATATAATAGATCATTATAATGACTTTTTCAATTTTGTATTTGCTTATTTTGCTTTTAAAATATTTGTACAAATATTTTAAGACACAAATCTGTTGCAATGCCGATAATAAGAATTAGTATAAGACCCTGCTATTTCGTTATCCAAATAAAACTTATTTTTTTAAATTCTGTAGGAGAAAAAACATTTTTCAGAAAATCAATAATAAAATTAGGTTCTTCAAAAAATTTTTAGAAGCTTAAACTGCTGAACAAAGTTTAATGGGAATTATTGAGAATTTTAGAATAATCAATTATTTTTAAAATCTATATTCTACCAAAAAAGGTATTTTTATTTTGCAGTATGCTTTCATCTGATTAAGCAAAGAGAAAATAGCATGGGTAAAACTAATAACATTAATTTACTTTTTTAGTTTACATGATACATAAACCTTGATTTCTATTTTTATCATTTTAAAGATAAATTTGTGATTGTTCTCATTAAACTAAAGAATAATTAGGTCATTGAATGAGCCTAAAAGCTAAACTTTTAGGCGCATTCAATCACCTAATTCCTCTTCTTTCCTCTAAAAAAAGTTCCTCTGCTTAAAATTTTTTAGGACAAATTTATTGCATGAAAAATTTTTAATAAAAAGTTCAAAATAATAAGGTATAAAATTTTTAACTTTTCAGTGTTTTATGCAAATTTTATTATAATTATTTATTTTTATAAACAAAAAAAAATTTCAAACTTAAAATAGTTTTTTATATAATATGTATCGTCACTGAGAAGGAAAATAAATAAGAAAATTTGATAAAGACTACAAAAATTGCAGCAATTACAAGTTTACATATTTTATAGTCATTATTTTATATTTATTAAGAGTTTTATCAATTCAAATTTAGCCAAACACTGCATGGGTATAGATGTGGTCAGATAAATACCCAGTAAGTATGGTATTTATAAATGGGTATTTACCTCTGCCTTGGGGGTAGTACCCTAAATCAAGGCTTTTATAAGTTTTCGTCATTTTTAAAATATATAACCATCATTTGCCTTGCTTATAGTTCTGGCAATAACATAACATTTTTAATTTCAAAAAATGAACACTAAAGAATATCAATTCCAGGAAAAATATTTCAAAAAACTATAAATACCAAGCAGAGGAGCTAAATTGTCACAATAAAAAGCAATGTTAAAAGGTATTGTGCAGTATCACAAAGTAGACTTTATGTTAAGTGATTTACGTGAAAATTGAGCGCTTTTCAAGAAAAAATCATTTTTTTCGAAGACAATGGCATTAACTGGATAAAATAGAAGAAATTTATATGCATAAGGGATGAGTTTAAAAATTCTTAACTGTGTTCATTTCTATTAATTCTATAAATTTAATATTTATATTAAATGACTAAACTAAAACTGGAAATTTCTTTTGTAAGTTTTTGTAAAAAAAAAACAAAATATAACTATTTTATTTAAAATAAATGCTTTTTTTAATGTAATTTTAAAATCAGTTGATATTTTAATGAAATTTTAAAAAAAAAAAATCATTTTTTCAAAAAATATTAAAGTGAAAAATTTAATTTTTATATTAGTGAATTATTTTGTCAAGTATGAGGAAAACAAATCTTTAAAATACAAGATAATTTAGACAATTAAACAAGAGATTGACAAATTTGACTGAGTTAAATTTATTAAGATCTTGTATTTAATTTTCAGTTTTATGTGAAATATTGATTATTAATATTGTTCTGAGTTTTTAATTAAATTTACAACATTAAATTTTAATTAAATATGTCTTTAAATTAAACTCTTTTGTGATTTGTAATAAAAATACACATTGTAATGGACAATATTAAAAATTGAATGAGTTTTTAAAGATAAGTCTTTCTTCAATATTTGTTTATAGAATTATGGAAGTCAGGGATGGACAAGGAATATTTTGGAGGGTGGTGGATGCACTTTTTAGGTGGTGTTATGTGATATATATTTATATCAGTAAACTTAATATTTAAGGAAAAAGGAAACAAAAAGCACTCTTAAATTGTGCTTAAAGATGTACAAAAAGATCTGTATGATTGCTAGCAGAAATAATAATCGAATTGCTTTTTTCATAACGTTAAATCTTTTTTTCTCTAGCTCCTGCAATCGAATGTGTTTTAATGTTTTCAGTCCAAGTTTCCTTTACAGTGATTCGTTTGATTGTAATAATATTTTTAATTTTTCCTTGCTTAAATTTACCAACCTTAATGACAGGGTAGTAAGTAAATTTGAACTAAAATAATGAGTGTTTAGGGAACTAGTACTTAAAAACAAGGACCTAAAAATTTTTTTATACGAAATAAAATAATGTCTCAAATAAATTCAAAAAAGAAAGAAAACACCAAAAAAAATTTTTTTCTCATTTCAATAAAAAAAAATTACATTATTTCCTTCAAATTAACTAATTTATAGTTTTTTATTCATAAAATTTGTAACTAATAAATTTTTCTTAAATTTATAACAATGGGTAAATCTTTTGATTTTGTAGTAAAAACTTTGAAAGAAAACAAAAAATCTTATAGTTAAGATGAGGTTCGATTTATTGAGATTGCAACTATAAATGAGGTAAGTACCCAGTGGGTAGGGTATTTACTCTTGCAATGGGTAAGAATGAATTAAATTTATTGTTAATTACTGACTAACCATTATATCAGCTTCTTGTTTTTGACAACCAAGGATAGCACCATCAATTTTTTTCATGCTTACAATCTTCCAAAATGGATGTCCAACATTTTCATCTTCTAGATAAGAAAGAAAAAATATTTTCAATTGAATGCATGAATAAGCATAATTATAAACATGAAAAGAAAAAAAATCTGATTTTCATCATCTAGATAGGAAGGAAAAATATATTTTAAATTAAGTGTATAAATAAGCATAGTATAATAGTGTATAAATAAGCAACATGAAAAGAAAAACAATATTAGGATTTTACAAAAATGTAAATTTCGCACCAACTCTCGAACCATATAGATATTTTATCATGCGCTTCAAAATTTTATAATTACGCTCACTTTAAAATCAACTTATAGAATATACCAATTGAATTAAGGGTATTATTTTAAACTAATTACATCAACAACAAAAATTTTTTTTTAGTGATAAAATTAAAAACTTTTTATATTTTGGGTGTCCTAAAAGTAAAGTAAATATTTTTAAATAATGCTCTTTTTTATGATGTGAGCCCTTTTTTAGGGGCTCTTTCCAGCTTCATGTGCCCTGCCCTTTTTAAGGTCTAGAATGAACATTTTCTTAGTATCTTAATATAATAGTTACAGAACAATGAAATATAGATTATCTTTCAATTAAAAATAGCAATTGGAATTCTGAGAAATAATAATGTTTAAAAACATCAGAACATTTCAGATTAACAAAGCTAAGTATTACAGAATACACACAAATTTATCAAGAAAAAAAAATAAACAAATGAGCTAGTTCCTTGAATGTTTAGCACTGTCTTAAACTAGCAAATGAATTATTTGAGTTTTGTTAACTTTTCGGATTGAGTAAATTTCTTGTTTATATCGTTACAGAATATAATACATATTTATCACACCCTTGGCCACCAGAATTAAGGTATTATATTATTGTTGGCCAAGATCACACTAAATAGGTTTACACCATGTATAATATCCTACACAATTCGGTAATTTACCCCCAAATAAAACTTCAAAATAAAAGAGAGCAGATATAATAAATTTAAACTAAATCTAGCTTAAAAATAACAAGTGAACTATCGACCTAATTAAAGAAAAAATCGAAATACTATTTCGATCTGATGATATCCATATACGCCCCATCCCAGCATATACTTTTATTTCTGGATGTATTTCCTGGATAACCTGGGTCTTGGCAAATTTAGTTGGCTTCACAGGTCAGATTACGAATATATCCCTGCATAATTTAAACTGCTACTTGAAACAACCGAAATGATAAAATATAAAATAGCACTTTTACTTAAAAACTAATTTTGCTGGGCTTAAATGACATGTTTACATAATTTCACGAACATTCACATAAATTAAATTCATTAGCGCATTAAAAATTCATGATCAACAATGCAGTCACAAGAAACATCCAGCAGGACAAGCACAAGAACTTTAACACGGGTCAACATCAGCAGAGCTATTACAATTTAGTTAAGTTTCAAAAACCTTTTTTAATTTTAGTCAAATTTTTGATTTAAAAATACTCTTTTGGTAATTTTATCAACCAATGCTAAAAGCAAATTCAAATGCTACAAATAAAAAAAAAATTGTTGGCTTTAAATTAATTTCGAAAGATTGTGCGAAAATATTTTCACGCTCTTAGCTTACTTGTTTTCTATGACGTTTTAAGATATTTTGGGTGTAGTCGCATTTACGTCGCAGTAGAGCTGCACGGGCTATTGGTGACGGTCAGGGAAACATCCCTGAGGATGATCCGAAGACACGAAATCACAATTTTGATCCTCTGCAGACGAGATGGCACCCAGTGGCCCCCATCTCCCCACAAAAAAATTGCTAACTTCCCAGTTCCATGTTAGCTTGATCGAAATAGAGCTACTTTGCTTACTCATAACATGACAATGCTTCTTTTATTTACGTACTTTGAAAGAAAAAAAAAATTCTCTCGTCTAAATTCCTCCCCAAACTATTCGTTTTCTTTAGTAAAAAATAATCAAAATTTATCTGCTTATTAGCTATTATTCGCTATTTCAGAAAGGAAAAATAGTTATTTCTATATACAGAACACTTGATTCACGTTAAATTGTCGAAAAGTATATTAAAAAACATAATATGAAATAAATAAAAAAATTTAAAGTCGACCCTTGCAGGGTCTCGAACCCAGGACTTCCGGAACTACAAATCATCCTTTCCCACAGCGCTAACAACTGCACCACACTTCACATGCCTGCTCCGCGTATATTTAGCTTAAAGCACCTCCTCCCGGTAAATCAACAAAACTTATTTTGGAACATTGTGGGTTCACTAATTAGTCTATAAAAAATTCTTTCGGTTCAATTGTTTATTACATTAGACTCTAATTTCAGGCCGAGTTTGAAATTTATAGGTTAATATTATAGGGAGTAACGGGGTGTGATGTGTGCGTGCCTCCTGATACGACTTTTGTCCTTTTTTCAGCCATTATTCGCTCTTTAACAAAGAAAAATAATTCTTTTCATATTTAAAACACTTTATTCACTTAAAAAAATTGAGAAAGAAGCTAAAAAAATAACATTAAATAAAATAATTAAATAAATAAAAAATAATCAAAATTTATCTGTTTATTAGCTATTATTCGATATTTCATGAAGGAAAAATAGTTATTTCTATATACAGAACACTTTATTCACGCTAAATTGTCGAAAAGTATATTAAAAAACATAATATAAAAAAAATTAAAAAAATTTAAAGTCGACCCTTGCAGGGCATTGAACCCAGGACTTCCGGGACTACAAATCATCCTTTCCCACAGCGCTACCAACTGCACCACGATTCACATGCCTTCTCCGCGTATATTTAGCTTAAAGCGCCTCCTCCCTGTGAATCAAAAAAACTTATTTTGGAACATTGTGGGTCCACTAATTAGTCTTTAAAAAATTCCTTCGGTTCAATTGTTTGTTACATTAGACTCTAATTTCAGGCCGAGTTTGAAATTTATAGGTTAATATTATAGGGAGAACCGGGGTGTGATGTGCGCGTGCCACCAGATACGACTTTTGTCCTTTTTTCAGTCATTATTCGCTCTTTAACAAAGAAAAATAAGTCTTTTCATATATAAAACTTTTTATTCCCTTAAAAATATAGAGAAAGAAGTTAAAAAAATAACATTAAATAAAATAATTAAATAAATAAAAAATAATCAAAATTTATCTGTTTATTAGCTATTATTCGATATTTCATGAAGGAAAAATAGTTATTTCTATATACAGAACACTTTATTCTCGCTAAATTGTCGAAAAGTATATTAAAAAACATAATATAAAATAAATTAAAAAAATTTAAGGTCGACCCTTGCAGGGTATCGAACCCAGGACTTCCGGGACTACAAATCATCCTTTTCCACAGCGCTAACAACTGCACCACACCTCACATGACTTCTCCGCGTATATTTAGCTTAAAGCACCTCCTCCCTGTAAATCAAAAAAACTTATATTGGAACATTGTGGGTCCACTAATTAGTCTTTAAAAAATTCCTTCGGTTCAATTGTTTGTTACATTAGACTCTAATTTCAGGCCGAGTTTGAAATTTATAGGTTAATATTATAGGGAGTAACGGGGTGTGATGTGTGCGTGCCTCCAGATACGACTTTTGTCCCTTTTTCAGCCATTATTCGCTCTTTAACTAGGAAAAATAATTCTTTTCATATATAAAACTTTTTATTCCCTTAAAAATATAGAGAAAGAAGTTAAAAAAATAACATTAAATAAAATAAATAAATAAATAAAAAATAATCAAAATTTATCTGTTTATTACCTATTATTCGATATTTCATGAAGGAAAAATAGTTATTTCTATATACAGAACACTTTATTCACGCTAAATTGTCGAAAAGTATATTAAAAAACATAATATAAAGTAAATAAAAAAAATTTAAGGTCGACCCTTGCAGGGTATCGAACCCAGGACTTCCGGGACTACAAATCATCCTTTCCCACAGCGCTAACAACTGCACCACACTTCACATGCCTTCTCCGCGTATATTTAGCTTAAAGCACCTCCTCCCTGTAAATCAAAAAAACTTATTTTGGAACATTGTGGGTCCACTAATTAGTCTTTAAAAAATTCCTTCGGTTCAATTGTTTGTTACATTAGACTCTAATATCAGGCTGAGTTTGAAATTTATAGGTTAATATTATAGGTTAATATTATAGGGAGTAACGGGGTGTGATGTGTGCGTGCCTCCAGATACGACTTTTGTCCCTTTTTCAGCCATTATTCGCTCTTTAACAAAGAAAAATAATTCTTTTCATATATAAAACTTTTTATTCCCTTAAAAATATAGAGAAAGAAGTTAAAAAAATAACTTTAAATAAAATAAATAAATAAATAAAAAATAATCAAAATTTATCTGTTTATTACCTATTATTCGATATTTCATGAAGGAAAAATAGTTATCTCTATATACAGAACACTTTATTCACACTAAATTGTCGAAAAGTATATTAAAAAACATAATATAAAATAAATAAATAAAATTTAAGGTCGACCGTTGCAGGGTATCGAACCCAGGACTTCCGGGACTACAAATCATCCTTTCCCACAGCGCTAAGAACTGCACCACACCTCATATGCCTTCTCCGCGTATATTTAGCTTAAAGCACCTCCTCCCTGTAAATCAAAAAAACTTATATTGGAACTTTGTGGGTCCACTAATTAGTCTTTAAAAAATTCCTTCGGTTCAATTGTTTGTTACGTTAGACTCCAATTTCAGGCCGAGTTTGAAATTTATAGGTTAATATTATAGGGAGTAACGGGGTGTGATGTGTGCGTGCCTCCAGATACGACTTTTGTCCCTTTTTCAGCCATTATTCGCTCTTTAACAAGGAAAAATAATTCTTTTCATATATAAAACTTTTTATTCCCTTAAAAATATAGAGAAAGAAGTTAAAAAAATAACATTAAATAAAATAAATAAATAAATAATAAATAATCAAAATTTATCTGTTTATTAGCTATTATTCGATATTTCATGAAGGAAAAATAGTTATTTCTATATACAGAACACTTTATTCACGCTAAATTGTCGAAAAGTATATTAAAAAACATAATATAAAATAAATAAAAAAAATTTAAGGTCGACCCTTGCAGGGTATCGAACCCAGGACTTCCGGGACTACAAATCATCCTTTCCCACTGCGCTAACAACTGCACCACACTTCACATGCCTTCTCCGCGTATATTTAGCTTAAAGCACCTCCTCCCTGTAAATCAAAAAAACTTATTTTGGAACATTGTGGGTCCACTAATTAGTCTGTAAAAAATTCCTTCGGTTCAATTGTTTATTACATTAGACTCTAATTTCAGGCCGAGTTTGAAATTTATAGGTTAATATTATAGGGAGTAACGGGGTGTGATGTGTGCGTGCCTCCAGATACGACTTTTGTCCCTTTTTCAGCCATTATTCGCTCTTTAACAAAGAAAAATAATTCTTTTCATATATAAAACTTTTTATTCCCTTAAAAATATAGAGAAAGAAGTTAAAAAAATAACATTAAATAAAAAAAATAAATAAATAAAAAATAATCTAAATTTATGTGTTTATTAGCTATTATTCGATATTTCATGAAGGAAAAATAGTTATTTCTATATACAGAACACTTTATTCACGCTAAATATTCGAAAAGTATATTAAAAAACATAATATAAAATAAATAAAAAAATTTAGAGTCGACCGTTGCAGGGTATCGAACCCAGGACTTCCGGGACTACAGATCATCCATACCCCCAGCGCTACCCACTGCACCACGCTTCACATAACTGCTCCGCGTATATTTAGCTTAAAGCACCTCCTCCCGGATAATCAACGAAACATATTTTGGAACATTGTAGGCCCTTTAATAAGTCTATAAAAAATTCCTTCGGTACAATTGTTTGTTACGTTAGACTCTAATTTCAGGCTGAATTTGAAATTTATAGGTTAATTTTATAGGGAGAAACAGGGTGTGATGGGCGCGTGCCTCCAGATACGACTTTTGTCCGTTTTTCAGCCATTATTCGCTCTTTAACAAAGAAAAATAACTCTTTTCATATATAAAACTTTTTATTCACTTAAAAATATTGAGAAAGAAGTTAAAAAAATAAAATTAAATAAAATAAATAAATAAATAAAAAATAATCAAAATTTATCTGTTTATTAGCTATTATTCGATATTTCATGAAGGAAAAATAGTTATTTCTATATACAGAACACTTTATTCCCGCTAAATTGTCGAAAAGTATATTAAAAAACATAATATAAAATAAATAAAAAAAATTTAAGGTCGACCCTTGCAGGGTATCGAGCCAGGACTTCCGGGACTACAAATCATTCTTTCCCACAGCGCTAACAACTGCACCACACTTCACATGCCTGCTCCGCGTATATTTAGCTTAAAGCACCTCCTCCCTGTAAATCAAAAAAACTTATTTTGGAACATTGTGGGTCCACTAATTAGTCTTTAAAAAATTCCTTCGGTTCAATTGTTTGTTACATTAGACTCTAATTTCAGGCCGAGTTTGAAATTTATAGGTTAATATTATAGGGAGTAACGGGGTGTGATGTGTGCGTGCCTCCAGATACGACTTTTGTCCCTTCTTCAGCCATTATTCGCTCTTTAACAAAGAAAAATAATTCTTTTCACATATAAAACTTTTTATTCCCTTAAAAATATAGAGAAAGAAGTTAAAAAAATAACATTAAATAAAATAAATAAATAAATAAAAAATAATCAAAATTTATCTGTTTATTACCTATTATTCGATATTTCATGAAGGAAAAATAGTTATCTCTATATACAGAACACTTTATTCACGCTAAATTGTCGAAAAGTATATTAAAAAACATAATATAAAATAAATAAAAAAAATTTAAGGTCGACCCTTGCAGGGTATCGAACACAGGACTTCCGGGACTACAAATCATCCTTTCCCACAGCGCTAACAACTGCACCACACTTCACATGCCTTCTCCGCGTATGTTTAGCTTAAAGCACCTCCTCCCTGTAAATCAAAAAAATTTATTTTGGAACATTGTGGGTCCACTAATTAGTCTTTAAAAAATTCCTTCGGTTCAATTGTTTGTTACATTAGACTCTAATTTCAGGCTGAGTTTGAAATTTATAGGTTAATATTATAGGGAGTAACGGGGTGTGATGTGTGCGTGCCTCCAGATACGACTTTTGTCCCTTTTTCAGCCATTATTCGCTGTTTAACAAAGAAAAATAATTCTTTTCATTTATAAAACTTTTTATTCCCTTAAAAATATAGAGAAAGAAGCTAAAAAAATAACATTAAATAAAATAAATAAATAAATAAAAAATAATCAAAATTTATCTGTTTATTAGCTATTATTCGATATTTCATGAAGGAAAAATAGTTATTTCTATATACAGAACACTTTATTCACGCTAAATTGTCGAAAAGTATATTAAAAAACATAATATAAAATAAATAAAAAAAATTTAAGGTCGACCTTTGCAGGGTATCGAACCCAGGACTTCCGGGACTACAAATCATCCTTTCCCACAGCGCTAACAACTGCACCACACTTCACATGCCTGCTCCGCGTATATTTAGCCTAAAGCACCTCCTCCCTGTAAATCAAAAAAACTTATTTTGGAACATTGTGGGTCCACTAATTAGTCTTTAAAAAATTCCTTCGGTTCAATTGTTTGTTACATTAGACTCCAATTTCAGGCCGAGTTTGAAATTTATAGGTTAATATTATAGGGAGTAACGGGGTGTGAAGTGTGCGTGCCTCCAGATACGACTTTTGTCCCTTTTTCAGCCATTATTCGCTCTTTAACAAAGAAAAATAATTCTTTTCATATATAAAACTTTTTATTCCCTTAAAAATATAGAGAAAGAAGTTAAAAAAATAACATTAAATAAAATAAATAAATAAATAAAAAATAATCAAAATTTATCTGTTTATTACCTATTATTCGATATTTCATGAAGGAAAAATAGTTATCTCTATATACAGAACACTTTATTCACGCTAAATTGTCGAAAAGTATATTAAAAAACATAATATAAAATAAATAAAAAAAATTTAAGGTCGACCGTTGCAGGGTATCGAACCCAGGACTTCCGGGACTACAAATCATCCTTTCCCACAGCGCTAAGAACTGCACCACACTTCACATGCCTTCTCCGCGTATATTTAGCTTAAAGCACCTCCTCCCTGTAAATCAAAAAAACTTATTTTGGAACATTGTGGGTCCACTAATTAGTCTTTAAAAAATTCCTTCGGTTCAATTGTTTGTTACATTAGACTCTAATTTCAGGCTGAGTTTGAAATTTATAGGTTAATATTATAGGGAGTAACGGGGTGTGATGTGTGCGTGCCTCCAGATACGACTTTTGTCCCTTTTTCAGCCATTATTCGCTCTTTAACAAAGAAAAATAATTCTTTTCATATATAAAACTTTTTATTCCCTTAAAAATATAGAAAAAGAAGTTAAAAAAATAACTTTAAATAAAATAAATAAATAAATAAAAAATAATCAAAATTTATCTGTTTATTACCTATTATTCGATATTTCATGAAGGAAAAATAGTTATCTCTATATACAGAACACTTTATTCACGCTAAATTGTCGAAAAGTATATTAAAAAACATAATATAAAATAAATAAAAAAAATTTAAGGTCGACCGTTGCAGGGTTTCGAACCCAGGACTTCCGGGACTACAAATCATCCTTTCCCACAGCGCTAAGAACTGCACCACACTTCACATGCCTTCTCCGCGTATATTTAGCTTAAAGCACCTCCTCCCTGTAAATCAAAAAAACTTATTTTGGAACATTGTGGGTCCACTAATTAGTCTTTAAAAAATTCCTTCGGTTCAATTGTTTGGTACATTAGACTCTAATTTCAGGCTGAGTTTGAAATTTATAGGTTAATATTATAGGGAGTAACGGGGTGTGATGTGTGCGTGCCTCCAGATACGACTTTTGTCCCTTTTTCAGCCATTATTCGCTCTTTAACAAAGAAAAATAATTCTTTTCATATATAAAACTTTTTATTCCCTTAAAAATATAGAAAAAGAAGTTAAAAAAATAACTTTAAATAAAATAAATAAATAAATAAAAAATAATCAAAATTTATCTGTTTATTACCTATTATTCGATATTTCAAGAAGGAAAAATAGTTATCTCTATATACAGAACACTTTATTCACACTAAATTGTCGAAAAGTATATTAAAAAACATAATATAAAATAAATAAATAAAATTTAAGGTCGACCCTTGCAGGGTATCGAACCCAGGACTTCCGGGACTACAAATCATCCTTTCCCACAGCGCTAACAACTGCACCACACCTCATATGCCTTCTCCGCGTATATTTAGCTTAAAGCACCTCCTCCCTGTAAATCAAAAAAACTTATTTTGGAACATTGTGGGTCCACTAATTAGTCTTTAAAAAATTCCTTCGGTTCAATTGTTTGTTACATTAGACTCTAATTTCAGGCTGAGTTTGAAGTTTATAGGTTAATATTATAGGGAGTAACGGGGTGTGATGTGTGCGTGCCTCCAGATACGACTTTTGTCCCCTTTTCAGCCATTATTCGCTCTTTAACAAAGAAAAATAATTCTTTTCATATATAAAACTTTTTATTCCCTTAAAAATATAGAGAAAGAAGTTAAAAAAATAACATTAAATAAAATAAATAAATATATAAAAAATAATCAAAATTTATCTGTTTATTAGCTATTATTCGATATTTCATGAAGGAAAAATAGTTATTTCTATATACAGAACACTTTATTCACGCTAAATTGTCGAAAAGTATATTAAAAAACATAATATAAAATAAATAAAAAAAATCTGAGGTCGACCCTTGCAGGGTATCGAACCCAGGACTTCCGGGACTACAAATCATCCTTTCCCACAGCGCTAACAACTGAACCACACTTCACATGCCTTCTCCGCGTATATTTAGCTTAAAGCACCTCCTCCCTGTAAATCAAAAAAACTTATTTTGGAACATTGTGGGTCCACTAATTAGTCTTTAAAAAA
This sequence comes from Parasteatoda tepidariorum, assembly GCF_982258835.1. Taxonomy (NCBI): domain Eukaryota; kingdom Metazoa; phylum Arthropoda; class Arachnida; order Araneae; family Theridiidae; genus Parasteatoda; species Parasteatoda tepidariorum. The sequence continues at coordinate 117,094,545 of NC_141758.1, read as the reverse complement.
TTCCTTCGGTTCAATTGTTTGTTACATTAGACTCTAATTTCAGGCCGAGTTTGAAATTTATAGGTTAATATTATAGGGAGTAACGGGGTGTGATGTGTGCGTGCCTCCAGATACGACTTTTGTCCCTTTTTCAGCCATTATTCGCTCTTTAACAAAGAAAAATAATTCTTTTCATATATAAAACTTTTTATTCCCTTAAAAATATAGAGAAAGAAGTTAAAAAAATAACATTAAATAAAAAAAATAAATAAATAAAAAATAATCAAAATTTATGTGTTTATTAGCTATTATTCGATATTTCATGAAGGAAAAATAGTAATTTCTATATACAGAACACTTTATTCACGCTAAATATTCGAAAAGTATATTAAAAAACATAATATAAAATAAATAAAAAAATTTAGAGTCGACCGTTGCAGGGTATCGAACCCAGGACTTCCGGGACTACAGATCATCCATACCCCCTGCGCTAACAACTGCACCACACTTCACATGCCTGCTCCGCGTATATTTAGCTTAAAGCACCTCCTCCCTGTAAATCAAAAAAACTTATTTTGGAACATTGTGGGTCCACTAATTAGTCTTTAAAAAATTCCTTCGGTTCAATTGTTTGTTACATTAGACTCTAATTTCAGGCCGAGTTTGAAATTTATAGGTTAATATTATAGGGAGTAACGGGGTGTGATGTGTGCGTGCCTCCAGATACGACTTTTGTCCCTTCTTCAGCCATTATTCGCTCTTTAACAAAGAAAAATAATTCTTTTCACATATAAAACTTTTTATTCCCTTAAAAATATAGAGAAAGAAGTTAAAAAAATAACATTAAATAAAATAAATAAATAAATAAAAAATAATCAAAACTTATCTGTTTATTACCTATTATTCGATATTTCATGAAGGAAAAATAGTTATCTCTATATACAGAACACTTTATTCACGCTAAATTGTCGAAAAGTATATTAAAAAACATAATATAAAATAAATAAAAAAAGTTTAAGGTCGACCCTTGCAGGGTATCGAGCCAGGAGTTCCGGGACTACAAATCATCCTTTCCCACAGCGCTAACAACTGCACCACACTTCACATGCCTGCTCCGCGTATATTTAGCTTAAAGCACCTCCTCAATGTAAATCAAAAAAACTTATTTTGGAACATTGTGGGTCCACTAATTAGTCTTTAAAAAATTCCTTCGGTTCAATTGTTTGTTACATTAGACTCTAATTTCAGGCTAAGTTTGAAATTTATAGGTTAATATTATAGGGAGTAACGGGGTGTGATGTGTGCGTGCCTCCAGATACGACTTTTGTCCCTTTTTCAGCCATTATTCGCTCTTTAACAAATAAAAATAATTCTTTTCATATATAAAACTTTTTATTCCCTTAAAAATATAGAGAAAGAAGTTAAAAAAATAACATTAAATAAAATAAATAAATATATAAAAAATAATCAAAATTTATCTGTTTATTAGCTATTATTCGATATTTCATGAAGGAAAAATAGTTATTTCTATATACAGAACACTTTATTCACGCTAAATTGTCGAAAAGTATATTAAAAAACATAATATAAAATAAATAAAAAAAATCTGAGGTCGACCCTTGCAGGGTATCGAACCCAGGACTTCCGGGACTACAAATCATCCTTTCCCACAGCGCTAACAACTGAACCACACTTCACATGCCTTCTCCGCGTATATTTAGCTTAAAGCACCTCCTCCCTGTAAATCAAAAAAACTTATTTTGGAACATTGTGGGTCCACTAATTAGTCTTTAAAAAATTCCTTCGGTTCAATTGTTTGTTACATTAGACTCTAATTTCAGGCCGAGTTTGAAATTTATAGGTTAATATTATAGGGAGTAACGGGGTGTGATGTGTGCGTGCCTCCAGATACGACTTTTGTCCCTTTTTCAGCCATTATTCGCTCTTTAACAAAGAAAAATAATTCTTTTCATATATAAAACTTTTTATTCCCTTAAAAATATAGAGAAAGAAGTTAAAAAAATAACATTAAATAAAAAAAATAAATAAATAAAAAATAATCAAAATTTATGTGTTTATTAGCTATTATTCGATATTTCATGAAGGAAAAATAGTAATTTCTATATACAGAACACTTTATTCACGCTAAATATTCGAAAAGTATATTAAAAAACATAATATAAAATAAATAAAAAAAATTTAAGGTCGACCTTTGCAGGGTATCGAGCCAAGAATGGTTTATAGTCCCTTCCGGGACTATAAACCATCCTTGCCCACAGCGCTACCAACTGCACCACGCTTCACATACCTGTTCCGCGTATATTTAGCTTAAAGCACCTCCTCCCGGTTAATCAACAAAACATATTTTGGAACATTTTGGGCCCACTAATTAGTATATAAGAATTCCTTCGGTACAATTGTTTGTTACATTAGACTCTAATTTCGGGCCGAATTTGAAATTTATAGGTTAATTTTATAGGGAGAAACGGGGTGTGATGTGCGCGTGCCTCCAGATACGACTTTTGTCCCTTTTTCAGCCATTATTCGCTCTTTAACAAAGAAAAATAATTCTTTTTATATAAAACACTCTATTCACTTAAAAATATTGAGAAAGAAGTTAAAAAAATGACATTAAATAAAATAAATAAATAAATAAAAAATAATCAAAATTTTACTGTTTATTAGCTATTATTCGATATTTCATGAAGGAAAAATAGTTATTTCTATATACAGAACACTTTATTCACGCTAAATTGTCGAAAAGTAGATTAAACAACATAATATAATATAAATAAAAAAAATTTAAAGTCAACCCTTGCAGGGTATCGAACCCAGGACTTCCGGGACTACAAATCATCCTTTATCACAGCGCTACCAACTGCACCACGATTCACATACCAGCCCAGCGAATATTTAGCTTAATATACTTTTTGACAATTTAACGTGAATCAAGTGTTCTGTATATAGAAATAACTATTTTTCCTTTATGAAATAGCGAATAATAGCTAATAAACTGATAAATTTTGGATTGGATTCGAAGTCCTTTTTCAATATTAACGCAAGGCCCGATATCAGACCTTAATATTGACAAATAATATTTTAATTGGACCTCGTGTTATATTACCGGGTAATAGTGTACCATACCAGATGAAATAATTATAAACCTCATAGGGGGTACTCAATGTGGCCCTGTAGTTTACTATTTAAGTATATCTTAAATAGTGTGTTCTCAAGAGCTTTAAAACGAGGAAATTCGAAATTAATTTTTCAATATTACCGCAAGGCCCGATATCAGACCTTAATATTGACCCATAATATTTTAATTTGACCACGTATTTTATTACCGGGTTGTATTGTACCCTACCAGAGGAAATAATTATAGACCTCATAGGGCAGGGGTGGCGAACCTTTTTGCACTAGCGTGCCATTTTTTCTAAAAAATTATTTAATGTGATCATAGACGTGCCATTAAATAATCTTGACTTCGTGATTATTGGGAAAGTAATAATACTGAATACTATCAACTCAAAACTCTTTATATACTATGGAAAAAAAAGCATTTTGCAATGTCTCAGTTATACGCATAATTCAACTTAAAGTAACATCAGTGTGACTTCTGTTGTTGCAAATCAGATGACAAATAACTTATATTAGATCGTATGTTAGTTTAAACAGGACTGTTAATTTTTTTTTGCTAGTTATTTATTGTTAGCTTGTTTTTTATGGTTATTAAATGTTTTTTTTTGGCATTAATTGTTAATTTTTTGTCAATAATTTTTTTTAAATTTTAATTTATATGTTAATATGCTTCATAGTAAACTTTGTGATGGGTGGCGTGCCTAAAATATTGTATCGCGTGTCATAAATGTCTCGCGTGCCATTGGTTCGCCATTCCTGTCATAGGGGGTTCACACTGTGGCTCTTTAATTTCCTATGTATGTATAAATATAATAGTGTGTTGAATAGCGTTTAAATGAGGAAATTCGAAGTCACTATTCTGTATAAAAATATGGTCCCATATCTCCCTCTTATATTAACCTATAATATTCAAATTGGACCACGTATTATATTACCGGGTAATAGTGTACCCTACCAGAGGAAATCATTATAGACCTCATAGGGGGTACACAATGTGACCCTGTAGTTTACTATGTACGCATATGTATTTGAAGTAGGTTTTTTATCGTTTTCTTATATGAAGCATATTTAATAACATATAAAGTTTTTAAATTTTGACTCATCTTTTTTATGATACCTGGGCTCTAGCTGCCCAAATTTAAAAAAAAAAGATACTCAGTGAAAATTCTGGGAACCCCTTTAAAACTATTACTTTACTATTGGGGTAGCTGGAAAGTAATTTCGGTGTTTTAGAGTGAAATAAACTTTTTTTTTTCCTACACAAAAAATAAAATTAGTCAAATATCTTTCATTCTATTTGACTGACTTTTCTACTATTTCCATGATCCAAAGCTCATAGAACTTCAGGTCCTTATAAGCAAAACTTTTTTTTTTATTTTACCAGAAATGTCATTACTGCACAGAATGGTAATTTTATCACAATTTTATGTGATTTTTATTGATAAAATCTTTAAAATTTAAAAATTTTGTAAAATTCGTAAAAATGGTAATCAAGATATGATAAATGATGTAAATAAATAAATATTAAATTATAGTGGGAGATCGGGTCTACATGGGGGATGCGACAATACCTTCCAATCAAGCTACTATAATTTTGTACCGAGTTAACTCGGGTGGGTGTATATATTGCAAATATTTATTTATTATCCCGACAATAACCGGGCATAGCAGAATTTGTCAGTTTTTTTTCTTCGTTTTTACTAGATTGGAATAAAAATCTGCTGTCATTGGAAGATTACAAAGGTTTGTTTATGACTTTTGCTGTTGGATTGCGATACTGCACACGTGTTTTGTGCGCTTGTATATACGACGGTTACTAAATTTACGTAGGGTCTGCGTAGGGACCGAGGGTGTGCGGTATTGGTCCTCGTTAAACTGTGCTACCGTAAAGTGCTCGACTTCGCGTGCAGGTCGTCGGGCTACCGAAGCGGAGGCGCCACCAACTCTGCAGAGGATCAAAATTGTGATGGCATGTCTTCGGATCATCCTCCGGGATGTTTCCCAGACCGTCGCCAATAGCCCATTGTGCAGCTCTAGTGCGACGTAAATTAACAACAACAAATTTACGTAGGAAAAAAAAAAGAGTAAAAAAAAATAGCGTATCACTTTGTGTTGTCCCTTGTTTTAAAAACTATCATACGAAGACTAATATTTAACTTTTTTCATTTTCTGAGATAACTCAGGATAGTAAAGTGATGGTAAATTAAATGTCATCATGAAATGTGCCTCGTTTCAGCAAATATTCCTCTATATAAAATGTATTTTTCAAAAAGAAATAATTTTTAAGCAATCGTAATAAGAGCAATTGGAATTTAAGAAAAGAAGATAATTTTATAACCATCATGCTGTTAGTATTATATGATAATAAAGTTCCATCCCAGGAAAAACAAATACATAGGTCCAGCACCACAAAACTGCTGGTTGCCAGCAGCTAAAGCGACGGGTCTAAGTCACTTTCAACTGTACTAATGCTGGCCAGTAGTATTCAACACAGCATTCGTCGTCTAAGAAGCGTAGGATGAGGGATTGCCCGACGTTTTCCAGCAGAGGGTAATCAATGAATCAATAATTGAGGGCCAGCAATTTATATGCACTCAGCAGCATCCTTTCAGTCTATTGAGATTTACTAGAAGTCACTGACCTAGTTACAGGGGTAATTAAAACCCTCAAATCCAATTATTTTTATTTAATACAATTCAATTAGCTAAATAAATATCTAGCTATTTAATAACATATTTGAATAAATTATTAATAAATGAACTAAGAAAATATTTTTAGGTAATTCTCTCATTTAAATTGCTTTTTGTAAAGAAAAATATTTTTTACACAGCTCAACCCTTTAGTCCAGAAGATGTGCCCTGCATAATCTATGTTTAACTCCTTAACGATCGGTTAATTTTCATGAAAACGATCATAAAAGTGCCCTATTTTCTTGGCTTTTGTATTTGTATTAGATTAGTGCTGCAACTAGTTTAAAATAAACTAATTATCTACAATTACCTTAAAATTATCCTGTTACTGCCATCAGGTGTGTAAAATGAGAAATAAAATGTTTTCCTTGCAAAAGAAATGAATTAGTTTTATTCTTATTGGCGCGTTACTACTGAACACTCCAGCCCGTTAATATCATGGGAGCGAGAAATAGCAGGCAAAATCTCACCACGTCATTTTCACGGGAGCGAGAAGGAAGGGGTTAAACTTATTAGTACATTTTTTAAGCTAGGTAAACATACATAATAGTTTTTCCTTTACTGTGCTATTCTACTTAAAAGCAGAGTAATAAAACTGCTGTCCAGATTTATAGAAATTCTGTATCTCACAAGTAATTGTTCAAGTTTTAACTTGTAGTCAATATATGTATATAAATTACTAAACATAAAATAAATATATAATAAAGTTAAAAATAGAGTTTTAAAATAAAAGCTGTGCGTTTTTAAGGAATCTAGTGATACTATTGTACCCTATACAGAAATAGATACAACCTACAGCCGATAATATTAAGAAGCTGTCTACAGATGATGATTTAGTGCGGTATTGGTCATGAATTCATGTTTTACTGATTATATTTTGTCTTGCAGCAAATTTAGCAAAAAATAAGTGTATTGTACAAAAATGTACTAATATAATCACCTGGTTATCTCATGTAATGAATTGAATGTACACTGAAAGTAGTTAAATACATAATCAACATTGTCTCTAGCATATATTTTATTATACAAAGATATATAAATACAAAGACATATCCATAAACAATACAAATATTACACAAATTTCTATTTATATTTAATTTTAAAAATAATAAAGACAACAGAGAAATAAATATTTTTGTCAACATAGAATCCCTTGGAATAGCATAGAAGAGTTCTGAAAACTTCAATATAACAACTGCAACAAACAATGCTTGACATTTTTCAAAATCCTGAAAGAGAAGATATTAAAATAAAAATTATGCAAATCATATATTTTAAGCAACTTGAGTATTTTTGTACAAATGTGCTTTTAAAACTAAAATTTCTATCTTGAAAAATTTTGTTTTCATCATTTCATTGATAAATTTTGAATCATCAAAATACATATTGTAATACCATGCAAGTATACACCTGCCTTATAATTTAGAAAGATTTTGAACACAAAATTCCTTTTTGAAGGAAATTATTGACTCACGAATCCATTAAGATTGACACCTAGTACAGGAAAAGCTGACTGTTAAATGAAAAGTTATTCAGGGTGTTCACTTTTTTATTTTGTGCACACCTTTTCTCAGAAAATATTTAACTTTCAAAAACATACTGATTTTTTTTTCATTATTTATTTTATGGTGCTCAATTTTATTGCTTTTAATATGTAAAATAATTATGATACTCTAATGTAATTTATTGTTCCAAGGAGAGGCATAGAAGAAAAAGTACTTCTAAATATGTATTACTTACATACATGAATTTATCAATTGTATTTCTTTTTCGGTTCATTTTTATGATTAAATTTGCTATTGGATTCCTTCCACAAAAAAAATGTCAAAATTTACAACATTTTTCATATTAAAACAATAATACGTAATGAAATTGAAACCAATTCAGTAATAAATGAAAAAAGATTGCTCAAAATTTGCTAGTTAAAAAGGCAGATAATTTTCCAATACTGTAACTAATTTATATTTCAAAAAGTTTTTAAATTACTTTAATGGTGATGCTTTGAAAAATTCATACATTTTCCTAACATAAAAAACACAAGAATTAGATAAGAACAATAACAGATTTGACCAAGTTACGATTTCCGTAATGTCCCTATATAACTGGTACAGATGTAAGACAAAAAATGAAATGTTTACATAAATATATTAATAACATTGTTTACATCTCTGAAGAAATTTCTTTACTTCACTTTTTTTTTAATTATTTAGTTGCTTTTTTAACTAAAATTATTTCTTAAATACTCCATTACTATGCCTACTACAGAGTTCTCCCTTGGAACAAAAAAGCGCAAGATGCTTCTTCACAGAAAAGGGTACATCAAATTTTTAAAGGGTTCTTAATTAACACCATAAATATTTAACAAAATGTGTACTATTATGTAGTGGCTGAATTTGATTCTCAACGACTGTAAAATTACCATCTTATACTATTTTACATGTGTATTTCAAAAAGTAGTTCTCACCCATAATCAAAATGAGAAAAATTTGTAGTTTATGAAAAAAAAAGATATGCTGAAAGAAAACCATTGTGCACACATTAAAAAAAAAATTAATTGTTAAACTTGAGATCTTTTTCTATAATTTAAACTAAAAATTATGAGAAAAATAAATATTTAAAGGTACATTTAAAAAAAATATATATTTATTTCAAAAAAATTTCAATATCCCTTAATAAACTTATTGATACCAAAAAGAGAAGCTTTGAAAAATTTAACCAGGTGAGAAAAATCCCGACAAAGTAAATATTTGTAATGGTATCAAAATCAAACCTATTAACACGAATAATTTTAAAAGTATGTAATTATCATATACACATTTAATTTTTTAAAAGGAATATTAACAGACAGTGTCATCAAAGGGCAGTGAGGAGGGGTGGCCCTTCTCGAGGAAGTACACTACATACTACATGCATTTTCATTTGATACAGAAAAATTAGTTGTCATTTTCTGTAGATTAGTATAGCAGGGGTTCCACATTAACCACTTTCAATATATACTTTTCAAATTCTAGTAAAAAAAAACTTTGTTATAAGACGCACACATCAAGGGTCACAAAGGAAAAGAAACAATCTAATCTAATGAATAATTCGGAGGAAAACCGGACTGAAAATATTTAAACCTGTTTGATTGCCAGAGGACAGGAAAGTTAAAAAATAATCTTTGAAAACTTCAACATTTCAATGCGCAATTAAATTGGTTCTGATGTTTTTCATCTTTTTTAACTCATAAGAAAATCGTGAAATTTCTATAACTTTCTTGCTTCCTTCACACTTAAATGTTAGTTTAGTGATTCCTATTGCGTTTACATTTTAAACTTCTGTTTCAAGAAAACTTTTTTTTTGAAAAGGTGTATTTTTGCCAAATAAAAAGATTTTCTACTATTTAAGAATAGATAAATAAGTGAAATGTAGGTGTTATTAACATTATTTTTAGTTACCATAAATTAAAAAACTTTTACGAGGCATTTTACTTGCTTGGACTAAAAAAAATTTCTTATTGCAAAGAATTGTTCTACCAAATAATGTCTTAGAAGGCATTCAATATTGTACAGGTTAGTTTCAAGATGCTTCAAATCAGTACTTTGTCATTTATTTTTCTCTCTTTAACCTATATATTTTTAAGCTATGTTAACAAAGTAGGTTTTTAAATATGATTGTGTTTGCACAATCAAAATCTTATTGTACATAATAAAATTAAAAAAAGTATTTCATATACATTAATAAAATTTATAAATATAACACTTTTTTTCATTGAATAGGGGAGAGAACTATTAAAATGAAAATTAATAAACTAATAAATCATGTAGGGAATGGTTTCGACGTTTCAAGAATGGTGTGGTATAGTATGAGCTGCTACTACCTGGCGATTCCATTATGGGCGATCGGTATAGGCTACAATTGATTCGTTTGTGCCGTGCATTAAGAGAAAAGCAGCCCAAATACGAGCAAAGACATGACAAAGTTATTCTTCTTCATGACAACGGTTGGCTTCATGTCGCAAAATTCTTTTTGTAAACGCTCAAGTGGGATATTTTACCACACCCGGCGTATTCGCCAAACATTGCTCTTTCTGATTACTGGTTGTTCCGACGGACGCAGCACGATTTGGCAGGTCACCGGTTCGCTTCTTTTGCAGAAATCGAAAATTGTCTCTTAACTTGGATCGCCTCAAAAGAAGAGAAATTTTTTAGAGATAGAATTCGAAAATTGCCTGAGAGGTTGGAAAAAGTAGTAGCCAACGATGGACAATACTTTGATTAATCTGTTCATTAATTTTGTTCTGAAAGAAATGGATTTTTAACCCCAAAAAAAGGACTGAATTAATTTGTACTCCCAATACATAACTAATTATTTTATGGAGCAGTAAATGCATACTAAAGGCAAAACAGGACATTTTAAACCCAAATTCTAAGTCCTGTTGTCCCTTGGGTCCTTTCTGTTTTTCTCCTTCATTTGAAAAGAGAAATGAAATTTAAATTTTTTTATTAAATGTGCAAACATTTCTACGTAATTGTAATGATCTGTATCTCTATTTTCAGGGTGGCCACTCAAATCAGATTTCAAATTTCCCTGATTTTCCCAGGTTTTCCACATAAAAATCTTAAAATTTCCAGGTTTTTGTTTCTTTTTTCTTGTAAAGTGTAGGATGTGTACAAGAAAAGTGTCGGTATTATAAAATATTTTATACAAAATATTATTTTTTTAACATATTATCTTGAAAAAAATAATTTATTTTGACAATTTTCAAGATGTTTTATTTAATTTTTAATGCTTTGGTACAAAATTTTGAATCAAAAATCATTAACGCAACAATTGTAAAGATTTGTTGACAAACATTGCGGTTAGCGATTGTAAAAATATGTGATTGGTTGGTTTGCTGAGAAAAAAATAATTCATAGATTTCTTTGTATGGGAGTAGAAAAGCTTTCAGAAAAAGGGTGCAATATAAAGTCTATTATTATTAAATTATAACCAACTAATTTTTGGAGAATTTCATAAAGTTAAAAATACAAAAACATTTTGTCAAAATAGAAAAAAAATACCACCAAAGCATCGGAACAAACTTGCGCCATAAATGGATTCAGCCCAAGAACAGAATTTAAAAGCAGAAGCTAATTTCCTAATCCCCTTTTCCACCTCCACCAGAATCTTTCCTAAATTGAACAGTCCCATAGCGGTCAAAGGTTTCCACATTCGTTTAGCAACCGTGGCAGAATTTTATGCGGCATTCTAGTTTAACAGAGCTGTAATGGAGCAAATTTTGATGCAAGCAAAGTATCGCTAAGTTGATAATATTTCAACTGTTTGGCGATACATTTTCCTTAAAAAAAAGTAGGTATAATGGATGAAATAATTTAAATTAAAAAAATTTGTAAATAATTTAAATTGGTGAAATTAAAAAAATGATCAAAGAAAAAATTTCCAGCTTTTCTTTAAAATCCCCTGATTTTTCCAGGTTTTTATCCAAATTTCCCTAATATTTCCAGGTTTTTTCCAGTATAAAAAAAATTCCCTGATAATTCCAGGTTTTCAAGGTTTTCCAGGTGGGTGGCCACCCTGTCTGTATCTCTATTTTATTAATTTTTTAGCTCCTAATATTTATCCTTTTTTCAAAGTTCTTTTTTTCAAGGGAGGAATCATTTGAATAGAATGCCTGGAGGTAGTTATCTTAAAAATCTTTTACAATTTTTATACATTATTTCATAATGATTAACACAGATACATAAATAACAGAATGCAAAAAAGGACAGTTTTCCTTGAAACTTAAATAAGTTTTTCTCTAATTCATTAGAATATTGTGGGCAATCCCTGGAAAATAGTACTTGAAATAATTTGGAGATATGATTTCACACTTAATAGTTTGTAAATACTTAATAATCATTAAAGAAATTCCTGGCTTTTGCTAATAGAAATATTGAATAAACAATTTGGAATGTTTATATCAAAATGGACACATCTAATTAGTAGCGGGACTGAATCGAGAAGAGACTAAAACCGCAATGAGAATGAAATGGAGGAAACAAAATGTCACAAGACTTTAAACTACTAAAAAAAAAAAATTAGTATTAAAAGATCAAATGCCTTATGATAATCAACCATTAAATGAAACTTTTATTGTTTTGAGGAAATACTAATTAGTGTTAAGCATAGACTCGCTCTTAGAGGCTGACTCTAAATTTAAGCCGGTTTTATATGTGTTAAAGATTTTAGATGTAAGATTAAGCTAAAATTTGTAAAGATATAAGACTAAGTAAAATATGTTTGAGATTAGTATATTGAGATCACTTATTTAAAAATTAGCAAGTAAATAAAAACTATGTCATTAGCTTGAGTATGGAAAATGTTTCCAGACAATGAGTCTCAGTTAGTTGTCAAGCCCAGCTGGGACTCATCTCCAATAAGGATGCATTAGCTTCTTATTATGAAATACTAGAATGTAAGCAGATCAAAAAATTATTAATAATTATTACAAATGAAATTATTTATTTTCTATTTAACAAAGATAATGTACATTATGATGAGTTCCGAACTTAATAAATTAGATAAAAGAAATAACTGACAAAAATATAACATTTGTAATCTTTGAAATCTCTGTGACTTATTAATTATCGTTAGAATAAATTTAGAAAGCTTCTCCTAATATAATTTGAAATAATTTAATCTTAAAATATCTTTCAATTGCTACAAGAATTATACTGACAGAAAAAGAAATTTATGTAATTTTCACAAGCTTCCCACAATTTTCTAGAGCTAGATACAAATTTAAATTTCTGCACTTGATAATTTATTAAAATATCAGATTCCATTAAATTACAATAGAAGTATTTTGAACAATTTCAAAGAAGTTCTAATTAAAAAAAGTACACATAAAATAAAACTCTTAAAAATAACTAAATACTAAAAATAATAAATAAAAAAAATAAACAGTTAAAATAAAAAATTTAAGCAGGTATGCTGGTAATAGTAGTAATACTCTTATTCACATAAATATCTCTTCTTCAATGTTTTTTTTTTTTTTTTTAAATGTAACAGAAGATAAGAAGCCATTAATAAAATGAAGAAATTGAAATTTTCAGCAGTTTACAAAATATTTAATTTATTTTGTTGTCAAAGAAAAAAATCTGTAAAACTTAAATCTGTAAAAAATAAGCAAAAAATTAAATAAACAAATAAATGAATAACTAGAAAACAAAGTAATTGGTAATTTGAATAAAAAAAATTAAGTAAAAGAATGCTAAATAATATTGCCTTATTATTTAATCCTTTATTTATTAACTTGAATAATGTAAATAAATATTTAAAAAAAATGTCCCCAGTAAATAGGAAATTTATTTAAAATATTACTTTACCAGATGCTTTGGACTCATATTATGGAGAATTCGTTCAGTATTTTCACTGTCACCTCTGCCTTCCATTCTAGCCAGCAATAACTTTGATGCATTGTTCTGTGTAAAAGAATACACAATAGGTTACAAAAGTAGCTAACAATTTTTTTAAACCAAATTTAAATCCATTAACTTAAATCTAAAACATTGCATATTGGTTTATTTAAAAAAATTTTTTTAATTAAAAAATGGAAAGGTTAACAACAAATTACAAAAACAGCTACAGTTTAGAACCAATTACAGGTTTTATTATTCTAATATTACATAAGTGTATAAAGAAAAACATTTTTTGTTAGATTAGAAGAAATATACAGAAACCTTCAGTTCAAGGACTAAATCCATTCGTTTTCCCCATACTGTAGTAGTAACTACCTGGCTACCACACTGTTTCCTAACCAACCAAGGAACTTAATTTAGAAACTATTAAGGACATTACATTAGGTTGGATTTCAATAAGAACTATCTTACACAGGGTTACCACTCAAATCTGGGAAAAAAAATTCCCTGTACATATTATACACAATATATTAAGAGGAAACAACAATTACTGTGCTCTTGTGTGAGCTATATTGGGCTAACTATTTTTATTAGTTTTAATTGCTGGAAAAACAGTGAACATACTTAAATAATGCTTTAGCAAATGAAATAATTTAGTATAGCTGAAATATAAGGGTGAAATATCCCATAGATTACTCCTTGAGGAGTCACCATTTTTTAAAAGACAAAAATAAGAAACAAAATTCTCTGTATTTTCCCAGTTTGTAAAGAAAAAATCAAAATTCCCTGCATTTTCCTAGTTATTTTAAGTGATTTTTAAATTCCCTGTATTTTCCAGGCTTTTCCTGTGGAGTGGCAACCCTGTTACAATCAGAGAATGATAAAATCATTTCTCTCCTTTCTTTTGGGATCCTGAACAACAATTATTCGAGTCCTTACAACACAGGATCTAAATAACAGTGAGAAGCATTTCAATTATCGATTTGAGAAACATTTGCTTTTAAACCACTTTAACCAATATTTTAAAAGCTGACATAGTTGTTCAACAGAAACTGGTCAGATTGTTCTAATACAGCCAACTGAAATTTAAATCTTGGCCCTGAGAAGTAGTACAATATTTACATTGCACGAGAGCTGCATAATGGGGGACAGTCTGGGAAACATCACTGAAGATGGTTCAGAAACATGCCATCACAAGTTTGATCCATCTGCCCACAAAGTTTAGCACATTATGGTAGAACAGTTTAATAAGGTCACTTCTCAGGCTGATCAAAGTGGTTACCCACTTGCTCAGTGAAGCTTGACTTTGGTGATGTACAGGAAGTCTTACGATCAGTTGACTGTGGGATGGCTCTGAGAAGTACATTAACCAATAATTTCAAAAGTATTAATTTCAAAATTGTAAAATTCAAAATTAATTTCAAAATTGTAAAGAAAGAGTTGAAGCCATAAAATAGCTGAAAAAATACAAAAGTGAAAAAATTTTTTCTTCGGCAGAATTACATTCGAAAGATACTTTTCTTGTTCATCAGAAAATAAAAGAATACTCCTGAATTTTCTGTTCACATTTCGGAATAAAAAAATTTACCAATTGCTGGCTTGCCTTCAGGTAAAATTTTAAATTGATAAAATAAAAATAATAACAAAAATTCTGAAATCACAGAAGTTTCAAAGATAATTCGCTCCAGAAATGATGTTTTTCCTTTAATTTTTTGAAAGAACACCATAATTTTTATAGAACACGATAAAAACATTTTATATTTTAATCAAATATGGGAGTGGTGAGTGGGAATTTTGTTACAAATTCAGATATTCAGAACACTATGAAATTGGGGGGGGGGGGGGGGTAAATTCCACTTTAAAAATTTAATCGGCAACCTAAATCCATGACGTTTCATGATTTTTTTTTAAAAAAATTAGTTAAAACCATGACAAATTTTGCTCAATACCAAAATTCATGACTTTCCAGGTACGTGGATACCCTGTATTTAAAAGATTCCTTATTTATATCAGATAAAAATATTACAGATGTAATTATGCTTTTATAGAAACTAATAAAAAAATAGCATCAGCAGAAATGCAGAAGGGAATTATCAAAGCAAAAAAATATATATATACATTTAAGAATATTACAATAATATAACAAATAAATATACCA
This sequence comes from Parasteatoda tepidariorum, assembly GCF_982258835.1. NCBI lineage: Eukaryota > Metazoa > Arthropoda > Arachnida > Araneae > Theridiidae > Parasteatoda > Parasteatoda tepidariorum. The sequence goes on along the minus strand of NC_141758.1, from coordinate 117,079,198 downwards.
AAACAAAAGTTTTGTCTCAGAAATTTTCTAACAAATAAATAAATAGCAATATTTATATAATTGATATGTTTCATAGAATCATTCTAAAATAAAGAATATAATAAGAAACACCTGTGTGGTGACCTGGTGAGAAAGAATAGTTTCAATGTAGCTCATACATGTCGTTAAAGGCGACTAAAGCGTCCGGGGGTATGAAAATTTACCCCGACCTGCCCCAATTTAGGGCATACGGGTAAATGTTTATGTAAATCCAAAAAGATATACAAATCATAAAATACACAAGATACGTAAAAAAATGGCAACAGCCCATGAACATGGTGGGCGAGTAAGATAAATATTAAGCTATAGAACAAAAGAGAAATTTAAAACCTGGGAAAAGCCCCAAAACAAGTAAAATTCTAAAAGTAATTTAACATCAAATGCTAAAATGAGCAATTTTAAAATCTATAAGAAATTAAAACTTGGGTGAAATAGTAAAACTTTAAATTGAAGAATCATATAAAACTCAACAAATAAAAAACTAACATCGTAGTGTAGACAGATAAGATGATAAAAGCAGGTGTAAAGTTTTAAAAGTCGATAGTTAAAATCAATAAGTAAAAAGTTAAAATTGTTGGCACGATGGAGGGACAGTCTAAGTTCAGAAGTAATATTTCAAGTATTATAGTTTCGTAAAGTCTAAAATGTTCTTTAGGGTCACTTTGATGATGTATTTGATTATTCCTGCAGGCCTGATTAGAATAGAGTTGATGTTCAGTATTATTATTTTGAAAGTCAGTGCCACGGCGAGTCTGGATTTTCAGGCAATCAAGTAATAGATGTTTAATATCCTGGAATTCACCACATAAGTTACAGTTGGGGGATTTCCCGAAAAGGCGGTATTGATGATTACCAAACACGCCATGGCCTGTAAGAAATTGATTTCGGTAAAAATCTGCCTGCAGTCTGGTGACCCTTGGATCTTTAAAAAATGTAAAAGTTTGATGTCCCTTAGTATTGTTTGTCCATTCGCTTTTTCACCGTGTCATGACACGTTCATTTATTATCGACTTGACCTGTACTTGGGTAACTTGGGCAGTGAAATCCGCTTGGTCGAGACTGATGGCTTCCTTGGCTGCCCGATCCGCCTCCCCACATGAGCTCTAGTCCAATTAAGAGTAATACCTTTATGCCATAGTTTTTTTAATTACAATTACTGTCGAGTTTTTGCGAGTAGGGTCAGCTAGGGTATCAGCGTCCGGGGGTATAGCCGGACACACTGCCCCTGGGGATTATATCAGGGAACTGGTCCTCTATGTTAGAGGTTGGGCGTGGGGCCAACTACCCCACCCTGTAAAAGACCTCCAGTTCAGAAACCTCAACAATGTGCATATACCGGGCTCTGTTTTACCCAGACGACTCTGCATGGGAAGGGATAACCTTGCAATAAGCTAGACCATGACTATAAGCTAAATATCCTTGCAATTCAGGAAATCAGATGGTTGGGAAAAGGCAATTTTGATAAAAAGGGAATGCAGAGAATATTACAGCTGCCATGACAAATCACACCATTTTGGTGTTGGTTTCATTGTGAACAAAAGACTGAGTAGGGCAGTCATTGACTTTCAGGTTATAAGCATGAGACTCTGTAAAATAAGACTGAAAGGAAGACATTACAACATAACCCAGATTTGTGCTCATGCACTGACTGAAGAGAAAGACTATGCGGAAAGGGACTTATTTTACCACCTGTTGATGAAGAGCTATAATTCCTGCCCTGCACACACAGGACATGAAGATGGTAATTGGGGACTTCAATGCGAAGATCGGCAGGGAAGGATTTGTTAGATCCCATGCTGGTGATGAAAGTCTTCACTTCGATACTAACGGAAACGGACAGAGAAGTTTTGACTTTGCTGTGTCGGAAAATCTGTTCATCACAAGCAAGGCATTCCCACATAAAGATATACACAAGCATACTTGGCTGGCTCCTGATGGGTTAACTCTTAACCAGATGGATCATATACTTGTGGACACGAGACACCGTAGCAATGTGATGGACGTGAGGAGCGAATGTCGACACGACAATGTCCTTGTGATATCCAAAGTCAGACTCCTATTATGCAAGAATTTCTATCACAGGAGAGAAATCAGAGACTTCAAACCTGACATTTCTAAATTAAATGATCAAAACACTCTTAAAGAATATAAAATTAAATTCTCCAATTGGATTCGTGAACAAAAAGGGAAACCAGGCTTCACTTTTGACTGGTACGCAATAAAGGATAACATTTTGACATCTGCACGTGAAGCTATCCCAGATCTGGAAAGACGAACCCGAAATGAGTGGTTTGACAATGATTGCAGAAAGGCCACAGAAGACAAGAACAAAGCCTATAGATTAATGCTACAGAAGCATCATACTCACCAGAATTTCATGCACCAGATAAAAGAAAAATTTGGTTCACAATAAACACGCTTAAATAAAATAATTAAAAAATATATATAAAAAGAATAATTTAAAGGTAAATAATAAAATATTAAAAAAAAAAGTTGTGACAATCTGTTGGGAAAAAGAATATAAGAGTAATTCAAGTAAAGTGTGTTACAACTAAAGTTTCAGTAATCTGCAATAACATAATTTTTATAGTAATAAAAAAATCACTTGATTGACATCTTTTAAATAAAAAAAGTACAGTACACTCTCGATTATCTGGCTTGCGGATATCCGTGCTCATTCTGGAGTCACACGAAAAATATAAAGAGAAACATTTTAAAGATTAAAAAAATTTTTATTCATGAAGTTACAACACTACCAAATTTTTGGAAGCAATATTCGTTAGTGGATTGAAGTATATCGAATATCAGCAGCATGGTCAAAGGTAAAATCGTCTACTTTATCACGATCTTCGAGAAGGATAATATCGCTTGATGAGCAATCTTCTTCAGATGTTCAAGAAAAATATGATAACAGTATTCTCGAACAAGCAAAAGAAATCTGAGGTTTCTAAATTCTTGACGAAGAAAATTTTGAAGGTTGGTTTCAAAGAGATGCATGTGAGCCTGACTTCCAGTATTTGACTGATGAAGACATCGTTATGTTGTTAAATCAAATAGTGATGATAGTAACTGATGCAGAAGATGTAGTAAATGAGGGAAATACAATTTCTATTTCTGATGCTCTGTGGAAATTTTATTAGATTATATGGGAGGATTTGATTACGGTGACATTACTGCGGTTCGTAAAACATATGACGAAGACGCATTACACAATTTTTTAAAAGGAAAATTCCCAGTTTGATGTTATGCATGCAAATGTCAGTAATTTTTATATTTTTTGTACTGATATTGATTTTTTCTCTAATTAAAGGAGTTTTCGGATTCTCCGTGCTCCCTGTCCCGGTGATTAACCCGGATAATCGGGAGTGCACTGTATTTGAGTTGAAAATAATATGTTTGATTAAAAAGTTTGAGATAACAACCTATACACATTGAAGGAGTGTCATTGAGTTGAATGACAAAGGAGCAGGAATCAGCTGTGTTCAAATGCTAAAATGGCAGTGATTCAAAACCTTATCTATTTGGGTATTAAGTAGACGTGTACTATCAAATATTTCATCAAACATGTAAAATGAGTGGTGCTTTCAGACCCTATGGACCGACGGGAAGCCGAAATAGATTGTGATTGGATGAATTGTGAAGACTTTGAATAGAACAATGTGAAAAGCATGCTTTTGCATAACGCGCGAAAGTCGACATGGTAAAGAAGAAGAAAAGTTCATTTTCGGGATATTAAGCACTTTTTAAAAACACCCAATGAAAAAGCACCTTCAAGGGATTTTAAAAAACGAAAATAAGCACCTTTAAGCCCTTTTTAAAAACGCTACGCACCATGTAATAATAATGAAAATCGAAGTGAAGGTTTGTTTAATATTTTTCTGAAACTTGACATGAAACAAAAAGAAACCAATAATTTGCAATGATGACAAACTTTGTAATCTATTAGTATAATAAAAGCAGAACAATGAATAAAAAAAACACACACTTGGTCATTATCAGAACTTAAGCTTTCATAACTATTTATAATAGGAACAAATAAGAATCAATAGTTACTGGTTATTTACTGCCCTTGTAAGTAAATAGTTAAGACTAAACATACCTTTTCTCCATAGTCTGGGTCTAATGACATCATTTCTTTAAAAGTTTGCAGCACTTTAATGCAAAGTTTTTCCTCTTTTTTCTCCAACAATCTTTCAGTTTGACATATAAGTCTAAACAGAAAATAAATAAACTATGTGAGAACTAATAAAATGTCGAATAACTGATAATGTATTCATAAAAAATTTCAAATTAGGAGTAAGCATTTATTGAAGGAAAATGATAAAACAATAGCATTTGGTATAAAAATTCAATAAATCAATTAAAAGTGGTATCTTTACCATTTGCACTAACCAAATGTTTTTGAAAAACATATTTCTTTAAAATTTTTTGGGAAATTTAGTACATTATACAGAGTAATTGAAATATGGAGGCATATTAAATTGAAGAAAGATTTATTTAAGAGATACAATAAATTTCCTGCCCTTAACTTAAAGCAATTTATTTTTTAACATAGACTTGCTATAAGTATGTTATAAATTTTATTACTCTATAACTTAAATTCTATGATTCTTGCAAAAATATTTTTCCTAATATGTTACTCTTGTATTCAAGAAAAGTAGGGTAATCTTTCTGCTGGTAGTAAATAGAAATAATGAATATTATGTAAAAAAAGAATTTTGAAAGGCAAGCGCCAGTCTTTTAAAAATATTTAGTCTAGTGTTTGCTTATTTTAGTACTATAACCAAGCATCTAAATTTATTATATTGATATTTGTTAATAGCACAGAAACTGTTATTTTTTAAAACTCTTTCTGATTTTTGCGTTGCTAATGATTTATTTTATGTTATTCTCATGTTTGTGAATAAATAAATTTAATAAATTTTTCACAGGAGTAAAAATTCTGTAGTGAACCTATCATAAAAATAAGCTATCCTCTAATGTAATGTAGAATAACATAAAATAAATCATTAGCATGTCCCAATGCTAATGATTTATTTTATGTTATTCTCATGTTTGGGAATAAATTTAATAAATTTTTCACAGGAGTAAAAATTCTGTAGTGAACTTATCATAAAAATAAGCTATCTTCTAATGTAATGTAGAATAACATAAAATAAATCATTAGCATGTCCCAATGCTAATGATTTATTTTATGTTATTCTCATGTTTGTGAATAAATAAATTTAATAAATTTTTCACAGGAGTAAAAATTCTGTAGGGAACCTATCATAAAAATAAGCTATCCTCTAATGTAACAGTTCATACAAATAATAATATTTAAAAGAGAACTGTTTAAATAGTTCTTCAGACCGGAAAAAAAAAACTCCACATTGTTTGCGCGAAGGAAGCAAAATGAGAAAGGGCAATTAGTTATATATTAAGAAATTCTCTATCCAACTACAAATGACTAAATCATCTTGTTAAACATATAAAAAACTTTAATAAGACTAATTAATGTGAGAAAGAAAACTAAGATGCAAAAGTGGCATAAGACTCAATAAGTGATGTGTGTGCGTGAGCCATTTTATCATAAGATATTTTTTAAAGAATACTTTTTTTTTGTATTTAAATATATATATATATATATATATACAGTCGAACCCCGCTATAGTGAACCTGGGATATAGTGAACACTCGGATGTAGTGAACTTTTTTAGCGGTCCCGTCCGTATTCCTATTTAAATAATGTTATTTTTAACGCTTATAGTGAACAGCTTAGAACTTGGAAACTCGGTTATAGTGGACTCACATTTCATTTCCTTAAATATCTTTTTCAGTCCTCCATCTTTAAACTTGTAGGTGTTGGGATTGAAAATGAATGCATTCCTATAAAATGTGTCATATTACTCTCCTTTATGCTTATCACTTCTAACTATACTGTAATGAATGTCAAACAGATCATTTATCTTATACTCCTCCCTCCCTGCCAAGCCTCGCTTTATCTCTTTTCCCCAAGCTTGCTCTACAACTAGTTAACTTGGCCACCTGCTGAATTTTTGGAATTTTCTTATCCGTTCAAACCATATTCTTTACAAATCACCCCTTAACAATCAAGAAGGGCAACAATTTAACTCATTCTACAGCTGCTCTCTTCATATTCTTACATTATCTATTTCAGACAAGATTTTTATTTCAAAAGCAGTGAAAATAGCAAATTCTCTAAAGAGAAAAGAGTTTTCGATAGAGGACAAAGTTAAAATTGTAAAGCGTATTGATGATGGAACCAATCAATTGACACTGTGTAAGGAATTTTCCTAGTCAAAATCTACAGTTTCAAACATTTGGAAAAATCGAAGTACAATTCTTGCGGCATACGACAAAAACATGGTTTCATCGAAAAAACTGCGTGGAGCTGAAAGAGAAAACGTAGAAGATGCTTTGTTAAGATGGTTCAAAATGTTAAAATCTTGCATTCTTTGCACATTGTAGATAAGAAAATTGATGAACTCAATTTAAAATCAAATTGTGTTCAATCAAAAATCACAAATTTTTTTCATAAAAAATGAAAATAAAACTAATATTTAGCGACGTAATTACTTTTTCCATCAATTTTTGCTTAATTATCTGTTAATTACTTAATAATTTTTTAAATAACTTATGCAAAATTGCAAAGCCAATTTTCAATCATTCAACTGTCTTATGCAAAAAATATTCTTCAAAAAATTTGGATATAGTGAACCATCGGTTATAGTGGACACATTACTGAGTCCGCAGACGGTTCACTATAGCGGGGTTCGACTTATATATATATATATATATACATTACCAAGTACTGAAATGTAATTTATATTATTTTGAAATGAAAAAAGTATATTACAATGAATTATACATAAACAATAATGCTATAAAGAAAATTAATATTACTGAAAACAAAGATGTATTGATGCAATTAGATAAGGTATGAAGAAAATTATACTTTTTTTAAAGAACTCAAAATTTATGGCACCACATATAAAGGTCTAAATCTACTACCTTTGCAAGTAGATTTTAGGCTTTTAATTGCTTTTTCGTATTAATTTGCATTAATAACTAAACCTTTAAAAGTCTAACGAAAAAGAAAGCACAAAGAACGATATTTTTAAAAAAAAGATAAACTAACTTTCGAAGAATTTACTGTACATTTTTTGTTTTCAAACTTAGTGAATAATTCCAAAATTGAACCATTTTATTATAAAATGCTTAACAAAGTCATAATTTATCCTTTCGAGTAGCCATAATTATACAAATTAATACAATATACTAATGACCAAGCCTAGTTGTTATAATTTAAAACCATGAATTTTAAAAGGAAGCAAATATATTGTAATATATATTCTTTTAATAAGAAAATATATATTCTTTTAATTGGCGTTACTTCTTGTTTCTTTCTTACAGTAAAAATTTTCAGAACATTTTTCTTTAAACTCAAAATATTGTTTTCAATTAAAAAATAAGGAGAAAATAACAAGTATTCTCGAATATTTATATTCAAGCAATATAAATAGAAAACAAGACATTAAAAAGTGTAATACATATCAGTTATATTTAATTTTAAGTTAAAAACATATTTAAATGAATTATTACATATTTTAACACTTGCAAATATATTTTGATAACCGATACAGTGATTAAGAAATACTTTCACTAAGAAACTTTTAATTAAAAAAAAACTATTAAATTTCATTAATGAATTGATAAGCATAATTGATAAATGATTGAATTCCACCTCGGTGAAAACCTGAGTTTATAATCTTTTATATAGGTTTCCTTTTATAAATATGAGTATAACTGTTTATAAACATTAATATTCAGTATAAAGATATTTCAGATAATAATTTATAAAATATTTATTTATTTTTTATTTTATTTCCAATGGCACATAACAATTGAACATCAAAAAGATAACAATAAATCTATAAATAAGAGCAAGCAATTCAGTAGCGTTCCCAGAGAGATTTCCGAGCGAGAGCAGGGCACCTAGACAGGTGAGACAAGTCTTATTACCTCGTGGAGGTCACACAATGTACAAAAGGAACCACGTTGATGTGACATAGATGTATTTTCAGGTAATCGTGGCCAGTTCTCAGACGAAACACGGCAACAGATTCCATCCTAGGCCACTGAGAATCTGTTTAAGCGATGATTTATTGGAATTACGATTTTTGAGTTCCTCGTGAAAAAGAGGCCCTGAAGATGTTCTTTATGAGACTTTTGATATTATAAAAAGGGAGTCTGAAATTAGTTCTGTGTAGGACAGAGGCTCACTTTTTCGCCAGGAGATTGTAATTAATCGTGCAATAAATTAAAATATTAATTGCACAGGTTAAGTGTGAAGAAAAATACTGAAAATACCCTCACATTTCATACATAGATGGTTTGTAAAAGTTCTAAATCCACCACATGAATCCACCATTTTCACATTTTTTCCCAGCTTCAGTTCCAGGAGGGAATAAAAGTTCAGGTTGATGCAGAACATCAACTAACACTAATAACTCTGATTGAACTAGTGGATGGAGTTGATCCTCCAAGAGGGACATGATATCCTGAAGATATCAAGCAAATACACAACATTAAAATCTGTGTTTAACAAAGTGAGTCCTTAAAATTTCAAAACCTTACAAGACAAATAATTAACATTCTTTTCTAAAAATGTTAATAATTTAAACAGAGATTTTTAATAAATTATCACCATAGTTGGCCAGACAGCCCAATGTGAGCCAATGCCTTCCTTTGAAGATTTCTCCATGACGACTTCCTGATTTTTAACAAATAAAAGAATATAAATCAATCTCAAAAAGGAAGGAAAATATTAAAGAACAGTTGATCATTTAAATAAAAAGAAATTACCTAATTAAAAAATATCTTCACTTTCTGATTAAAATAAAATGCCATTTTAACAGCAAAAAAATTACAACATAGGAATGAGAAATTTACGGAAATAATAACGTGTTTGATTTATCATGGTTCAAAAAACTAGTAAAATTGGTAAAAAAAATTCCAAGGTCTAAGAATGGATTCAATTTAACACATATCAAATATCCACAAATTGTTTAAAAAAATTTAGATTGATAGAAAATTTTTCCAAATGAACATTTACAAAAGGAAAGTATTAGCTACTCCATTTTCAATTACAGTAATACATGGATGAGTTTATATCCTTACAGATAATCCCCAGTTCAATTCTCGCCGTGATAGCTACATATGCTATACATTTTAATGTTTTTTTAATGATAATGAAGACTTATAAGCACAGTAGACAATCTGGTAGACTAGGGGTGCATAACCTGCGGCCCGCCAACCCTCAATGTGCGGCCGTGGCCGCAATCTGAACAAAACGAAAAAGAAAAAAAAATTATTTTTTTTTAAATAAAAAAAATTTTGGAAATTTCAAATTTGCGCATTAAGTTTTTGATGCACCCAATTTCACTCAATATAGTTTTCGATCGTTTTTTTTCGATGGTTACCTCTACAGATTTAGGCATAGTTTTTAAAATCTCATTATTTTTAACACATCATTATTACGATATACAGATTTCTAATTTAAGTTATTACTTTTGATGTTCTTCGTGTGCTCCAATTTCATCGTAAATCCAATGACTTTCCGGTAGTTATTGCAGCCAATTTTCACGTACTTTCTGAAATCGCGATTTTTAAAAGTTATGAAACGCTGTATTTGTGCAAACTCCATGAAAAATCTAATTGACTTTTGATCCTTTTTCGGCAGCTGGAGCTACGCATTTCCGCATGGTGTTTTAAATTTTTATATTTTAGCACGATATTATTATGAATCGCGATTAAATAATCGCTCATTTAGTTAACCATTTTTTGACGTGGTTTATTTGTGCCGATTTTATTGCAAATAAAATTATTTTTCACTCGTTATTTTGGCAATTATTGTTACACATTCCAACAAGGTTTTGAAAGTCCGATATTTCTTATACGCTATTTCGATACTTTAATCTCACATTTAAATACATAAAATTTTGCCACGTTTTATTTACACCAATTTCACCGTAAATATAAAGGGATTTTGATAATTTCCTTGGTAATTATTACGTTTTTTACCCGCGATTTAAAAAAATTCTGATATTTTTCATACTATAATTTGACAGCACGCGAGTTTTGAATAGCGCATTAAAATAATTACTTTTTACGTGTTGTATTTGTGTCGATTTTTACATAAATATAAGAGGTTTTTCGAACATTTTTTTTTCTTTCCAATTATTGCTACATTTTTACTTCTGATTTAGAATATCCTGATATTTTAGCACAATATTACAACTCTCAAAATTCGATAGTGTTTAAATTTTTTTTTTGAAACTTAAAAAGTAATTGCGTATTTTAACAAAATCGATCCCTTCCTGAAAAGAATAAAAAATAAAAAAAACATGTTGTGTACATTTATATTAAAGGCATTCCCTTTTGCTAAAAAATAATTCAAAACACGCGTATATTTCTTTAGTCCCATGAACAAATGCAAGTTTAACATCACACACCCAACCTATTTTTTTTTTGTTACATGATTTAAAAATCACATGTTGAGTTTCGTATTTACACGTTTTAATCCTTCTCATAATTTAAAATTCACACATCGTAATTCGTATTTATGCGATCTTTAAATTGCGCATCGCATTTCGTATTAACAATAACGAGATTCAAAAATTATCCATTGCGATTCATTTTCATGGGATTTAAAAACCATATATCGCGATTCTCACATTTAAAAAATCAAGCGCTGTGAGTAGTCTTTTCGCAATTTAAAATTGTACATCTCAATTCGTATTCACGCAATTTTAAAATCACACATTGCATTTTATATCTACGCAATTCAAAAAGCACACATAGCAATTAGTATTTTGGCAATTATAAAATAACACATTGTTATTTGTATTAACGTGATTTAAAAATATGGAAATGAAGAACACCATATAGGACATATTCCAAAAGTGATTAAGTTATTTGCCCTAATTTAATACTACCCACAACAACAGCTTCTGTCGAAAGACCGTTTTCCAGAATAAATTTGGCCTGCTCAAAATTACAGATCTTTAAACAAAATTATTAAATTTTCATTTAATGGCTCAAAAAAGCTATCACATGATAGAGTGAATAAAATTATCACAATATTTAAAAAATTTGCAAATTACAGAAGAAATTACGAACATTAAGAAATTTTTTAAACCATTTTCTATATACTTACACCATTTCATATCATTCATGATTATACGCTGGGAAATGATTTGTACATCATTAAATGTTAACTGTAAAAAATATAATCAAAATAAGTTTCGTAAAGTAGTGTAAATGTTACTAATTGTTTATGCATATGTGTATTAATTGTTAATAGTAAGTGTCATGTTAAAAAAATATTCGCCATAAAAAATTGTAAACAAGTATCTTAATAGTTTTTTATTATTAAGGAAAATAGTTTATTCAAAATTAATATTTTCTTTCTTTTTTTCCCTCTCTCTGCCCCTGCGTCATATCATTAATTTAAAATAAATGTTTTAAAGTTTAAGTATATTCCCCTACTAAATGCTAAATCTTATTTTCCGCAGAAGGGATTTTGTGTCAACATTTATCATTTTTAACCCTATAAACTTTCTTTCAATCAAAGTATTTAACTTGCATTTATTTTAATAACTAGAATATTTTTTTTAAAATTTAATTCTATGAACAAATTTTTTAAAGTTAAAATTTTTGTTTAAATAGACTTTTGTATTGTGTAATATGATTTTAAAAAAACATGAATTTTCCCAAAGTTTTTAAATTATTTCAATTCATCTAAATTTTTTTCTGATTAACTGATTCTGATTTTCGGATTCTGTTTTTTTCTTAAGTAATCAGTTTGGAAGTTTTAACTTTAAACATTCAAAAGTATTTAATTTTATACTAAGATATTACAAGGTTAACTTAGAAAAATAATTTAGTGGTTAGAACAATGTTTTTATAACAATTACTACTTAAAATTGCTGTGAATATGTCTGCCTAAATACTTTGGGTGTTCCCTTTGGCATGCGGCCCTTCATTGGTCAATCTGCTACGCATGTGGCCCTTCACTCAAAAAGGTTGGGCACCCTTATGGTAGACAAATGGAGACCCATCCCCATTAGGTTGATCATAAGAGGAATTTATCATAATTCACAAGTAGTAAGATATATAGACTTTTCGAATATTTGCCTAAAGAATTTCATTGCTTTAATATCCATCTAAATTAGAAGACTTTATTGAAAATTGATAAGGACTAATATTTCAAAAATAACAAAAATAAAGGAACATAAATACATCAAGATAAATAAAAGACTATTTCAGCATGCAACTGTACAAATCTATATGGGGATTTCAAGAGTAGAGAGTCTCATACATACAACTATAAAAACTTATTCGAAAACAATAGCAGGTGGACATAGCAAAATAGTTTTTAAGACATTAATCGAATTTCTATTCATTTGTACTCAAATAAAAATGAAAACAAACATTTCAAAATTAACAGAGCACTATCAGGTACAATGCTTTAACTTCAGTAATAAAACAGATTAAAATTAAACTAAAAATGCAAAAAGCATTCTGAAACTCACTTTGTAGAACCATTATAAGGAGGGTTTAAAGTACCTTCTGCATCTGAAAAAAAGCATCAATAAAATGAATGGCAATCAAATTGATTACTGACAAAGGCTCAAACTTTAAAGGTTATCAGATCAGGAAAGAATTTGATAAGTAGAGATACAAGGTTAGCAGAAAATAACTAGTTTGGACCCATTGTTTTTTATCTCGATAATTTCATCAAAAATATTTTCTTAATTTACCATAATTAAAGCTACATTATGTTCATTAAATTGCTATAGTAAAGAAATTTTTAGTTTAAACATCTTATTATCAGCAATTGCATATGTAAATACTATTTAAATGTTATGCGTGTATACTTCATGATTAAAAGTAGAAGGCAACATTAAGCTTTGGTCCAAACAATAGTAAGTGCTGATAGAAAAATTATTTTTATACTACTAAATGCAAAATTATGTTTAAGAGGACCACCTTAATAACTAATTTAAATTAAAGAAAAAGTGGGTTCAGACAAACCTAGAGTAAGCTATAAAGTTTCAAACACTGTTAATAAAGTATTAAAAGTATCAACATGAAAATTATGAGAAGATATTACGCAATGGTTTGCTTCCAATAATTTGTTTGCATTTTGAAATTTAAATATAAAAAGATTTCAGCGATTTAAACTTGATAACTTACTCTAGGTTAGTCTGAACTCACTTTTTCTTCACTTTAAATTAGTTATGGAGATGAAAGAGAACTTTCAATGAAAAGTTTCCTTAAGGATATGTCATACTCTAAAATCATTTTTCGAAACAAAATATAAATGCAGGAAAAATGTATATAACCAAAACAATAAGTTTAATGTTAGTGAAAAGAGAAAATCTGGCATTCCATGAAAACTAAATTAATTTTTGAATTAAAATTTAAAATGTTTCAAATAAGCGATGTGTAAATTTGTATTCATTAATGCAATGGTTTAAATTTCAGTTTTTAAAAACTTTTTACTAACTTCTATTTTACTTCATTTCTCAAAACATGCAGTGGTTAATCGTAGAAATAATTAAATAGAATTAGTTAGGCAAAGAAATTTATACCAATCATTTATTTTTTCACTACAGTATGTTTTAATACTTATACCACGTTCCTGTTTTTTCTTCTTTTTTTTTTAAGCTTCGCATTGCTTTAAAAATAATTATATTATCCATAAAAACTTTTTTTTAAAAAACAGATGGGACCAAAATTAATGTTAATGTACCATAAAACATTATAAAAAGAAGAAAATAATAATTTATAGAAAGTAAAAATAATGAGATGCAATCGTAATGCTTAATTATAAACGGAATCTTTTCCCTTCAATGAGAAAAAATACTTTTAAGAATACATTTTAAGTTAGAATTTAATTTGAGTCTATTTTAATAATCCTTTAAAGAAAACACTATCATATGATCATTTGTAATTTCAGAAAAATAATACCATGTGTGGACAGTTGTTTTATTTTTTACTCTGAGTTATGCACATATGTGTAGGTATTAACCTTGAACTGGTAGATGGCCTTATGATTTTAAAGAGTGCAGAGATCTTGGAATTTCGTTTGTCATTTTGATTGTCTATGTACCTGCATCTTCCTTATTAAATCTTTTTGTGAACCTCTGGTACTTGTTTTTCTTATATGTGGACCTGCAATGAAAAAATCAGGTAGATCCTATTTACTCATTAAGATATATTTGGAGCTGGCCACATGCAGCAATTCTTCCTTAAAGAAACCTCCCAATCATATAATCATTTGTTCTTTCCAGAAAAATAAAACAGTAACTTTACCAGCTTCATGAAGTCAAAATTCGCAACAGCCAATCACATCGTCTATATCAGTTAGAAATCCTTCATCTGAATTCTCCTCTTAAATACTGCCTCCAAGACTATTCAAATAGCTATGAAGATCTTGATACTAAAAAATAAAATTATAAATCTCAATGGGCAGAAAAAGAGAATTAATTGTTTAATTCAGTAATATGTTTGTACCCTTAGAGTTGTTTTCTAAAACTGATCTTTATGGAATCAAGCGCTTTTTCAATAGCTGGAACACTCAAATAACAATTGGAATTACATGGTTAAGGTAAGATTTTAATAACCAGTTTTACTATAACATGATAAAAAGTATGTTTTTAGTGGTAAAAAAAAAGAGGAAAACAATGAAAAACTGTCAAAAATTAGCAGCCTATAATTTATTTACATGTTTACTACTTATAGCTGATACAAGTAAATAATATCTATATTTTATAGTTAATACTTGGCAGTAATGAATAATATATGAATAAAAAAAAAACAATTAAGGACTAAGGATGTACTTAAACATGTTCATTAAAAATATTATTTTAAACATGTTTGTGACTAAAATTATTGTTTTCTTACTATGTTATCATAGACTCACTTTAATAAAAACTTCAAATAATAAGAGCAATTTTTTAATATTAACCAAGACTGCTTTTTTTCTTGTTTAGTACCTTATCCTGTAGCTTATTATAGAAAATTATTATAGCCAATTTGTAGGGAATAACCCATGTACCATATACAAGCAAACTAATCAATAGATGCATGATTACAAAACTAATTGTTTACAATTTTTTTTCACTGCTGACCCAGTTTTTTTTTTTCATAAATTTAGTTTTAATACTTTATGCACTTAATTTTTATGAATTAAAGCAAAATTTAGTTAAAACAATAGTTTTATAAAAAATTTTTTGACAGACCAGTGAAATGATATGAGTGTCATTTGACGTGTAAACTATATCATTTACTATAAAAAAAAATAACAGTAAGCTTCGTTACAATTGTTTCAAACGATTCACATTTTTTCGACTTTAATATGAAATCAAATTAATATTATAATTTGATTTCATATTAAAGTCGAATGAATTAATAAAAATCACTCGCATACCATAATTAAAAGAAATATGAAAAAAACAGTTCCTTATCCACATGCTGATTACAGAATACATAAAATATTAAACTCAACCTGCTCTTCATCAATCATTAAAAGTAAGAGCACTCATCCTAATTCGGAACTAAATTTATTAGAAAAGGTAATGTCGTAAATTTACTTCAGAGAGACTAAATAACTAGAATCTTGTATCAGAAAGAGATCAGATTTTTGTTTTGCTGAGTATGCTTGCAGCTGCTATGTCTGTGCGATTTAAAACAAGCTTTGAACTTTCAAATCTTTGTGTAGACGTAGTAGCAACAGGTGGCGCAAGTAGGCTGGTACTTTATTTACGTTGTACTAGAGCTGCACGATGTGCTATTGACAACGAACTGGGAAACATCCCTGAGGATGATGCGAAGACAAGCTATCACAATTTTGATCCTCTGCAGAGGGGATGGCACCCCCGCTTCGGTAGCCAGGCAACCAGCACGCAAAGTTGAGCAATCTGCGGTAGAACAGTTTAACGAGGACCAATACCGCACACCCTCGGTCCCTACGCAGACTGACCCAAGTGGTCACCCACCCGTACACTGACCGCAGTCAGTGATGCTTGACTTCGGTGATCTGCTGGGAACCGTGCCACTCACTAGCGCTATCTGTGCAAAGCTAAGCACAGATAAAGCTAGTGAAAAAAATTCGTCGTAAATATGCCGGGTTACTAATTTCGATTGATTTTTAAGCCTAAGATTTCAAAAAAAGCACCATTCAATATTATTATACTGTTATATAGATATTACATAGATATATAGAGATTACATAGTAAAACCACATTGTGTTCCCCCTAGTAAGCCAATAATTATTTCCTCTGGTAGAGTACACTAGTACCCGGTAATATAATGCGTGGTCCAATATAAATATTAAGGGTCAATATTAAGGTGAGATATCAGGCCATGTGTTAAAACAGAATACGAATTTCCTCATTTTAAAGCTATTTTACACACTATTATATCTATACATACATAGTGACCTATAGGGCCACATTGTGTACCCCCTAATAGGCCTATAATTTTTTACTGTAGTAGGATAGACCCGGTAATATATTACGTGGTCCAATAAAAATATGGGCCAGCTGATATATCGGGCTTTGTGTTAAGTTCAGACAGGCAGTTCAGATTGACAAGTCTAAATACATTAATTTTTTTCACTCTGTAGAATTGAAAGTTTTAACAGAGGATTCCTGCTTTCCTGACAAAATCATTCCTTTAATATTAGCATTGAATTCTGTTCAATATATATAAATATATACGATTCTTCTATTTTGTTTACCCACTTACAAATTGCAGAGCTAAATTTTTAATTTTAAATACATTAGCCATTTGTCAGGCTGATGATATTATATTAATGCATCGTTATTTTATTTGTACATATTTTATTTGTACATATTTTATATGTAATATTGGCTGCTGAAATTGTTAATAATTTTTTATTATTGTATTGTATTTTTTATTATTTCCATACTCACTGAAATGATTTCTTGAGTATTAGGAATTATCATTGTATATATAGCTTTTAATTTAAAAAATGTTTAACTTAGAATTTTGTTATTTTCATTTTTTATAATATTGTAATTGCTTTATTCATGTACAGTCCGCAAAAAAAAAAAAAGATATCACCCTGAATAACTTTTGTTCTAATGATCGGATTTTCACGATTTAAGTGTCAATCTTAATGGTTCCTGGGGGTGACCTCAAATATGCTAATTAATTAGTGCTAACTATTAATTAAGTTACGAAATCAGACACAAAAACGTACTTTCTCTGAATAAACATGAATTTTTTTTTACATATTTGGATTCTTAACCTTCAAAATATGGGGGTAGCCGCAATCTAGGAAATATGGTCCCCTTAGTTTGGTCAGGAGAGCGATCCAAAGTTCGTATCCCTTAATGTTCATTTCACTTTTTACGTTTTTAGTCATATTTTCAAAACTAATAAAGCAATTTAAAGAAAATTGCACCCACTCAAAAAACTCATTTACCCAAAGATAATTTCATGAAATAAATAATTTTTAATAATTATTAATTGTTTTTTATTATTTAATTAAATTGACGATGAAAAAATTTTGAATTATAAGGTATGAATTTTTTTTCTACCATATTAATCTACATATTTTTCAATTGAAAAATCTAAAGTTTCAACTGTTTTTATTTATTAGAAGCTGAGAAAAATTAAAATTACTTATTTTTAAAAAAATAATTTGGCGACAATAAAGAAATGATTAAATAGGGCGATTAATATTAAAATGTGATAAGCTTGCGAGGAACTTGACTTCGCGCGCGTAGTGTAGAATTTCATTCATATTTTTTTCGCTAATAATCGTTTGCTAATATTTTTATTTTTATTTCTTTCTAACTATAAAATAAAATGTTTCCTTTTTAGTCGCTTAATAATTTATTTGCAATTTAGTAAAGAAATTTGAATAAAACATTTTGAATAAAAAACACTTTATTCAAGGAATGTCTAGTTTTATAAAATAGGATATGATATGATCTTCTGATATAATATGATTATACACCAGATTGTGCTTATTTAATGTGATTATTTTTGATTTTTTGATTTTGTTTTTCAGTAACTGATACAATTTCAATAATATACATACGTATGCATAGATTTGGAATAATATATTTATCAATTTCTTGAATATATATTTATAAATATTAATAAAATACGTAGTCAACATTTTTAAGCACCTCTCACAACATCGCAAATTTCTCAACATCTTATAGGGTAAATTAACGAATGAAGGAACACTTAAGCTTAGCTTGCCTTTAAGAAAAAATCATAAAAATTTCAGAACTTGTAATTTTAGCTAAATGATGATGTCGACATATTTGTTATTAAATACAAATTATGCAAAAAAAATTTAGATAACTTACATAATATTGTTTTAAGCTTTTGGTGGTTTAAATAATAAGTAGTAAGATAAACAAGTGAAGGAACAGTTCTTACCAGTGAATAAACATTAAATTTTCCAGTGAATGAACACTTAATTTAGAGAATGTTTGATGCTCGTTAGGAATCCATAGGCCACACAAATGTGCAAAAACAAATTTTTTTTCGAATTACAACATATAATCACAGTTAACGTGGAAAATGCTACTTTTTTTCAGTCATGGAATGGAAAGTAAAATATGTTTGAATACATAATTTAAAAAAAAAATATTTTTAATTTTTTTTCCTCACAGTTTAATAGTCCGTTCTAAATTATGAATGTTTATCATTGCGTAATCCGATGATGTTTTTATTATTATTATAATAAGATCACTTTTTTGTTTACTCTTTTCCCCATATTTTTTTAAGCTATTTTTTAATCTTAAAAAGTATTTTTTTCTCTTCGTCATATTTTCTGCTTTAACTTTTTTTTCAACTCTTTCAATCTCTTTAAATTTTCGTTTTTTTTTCTGAAGTTAATGCAAAAAAGTAATTTTTTTCTTTTGATTTAACCTTCCTCTTCTTTCCAAATTTTTGGCCAATGTTAATGTATCTTCGAAATTTCTTTTGATTTTCCAGTATCATTTCTAGAATTCCTCACTGGATAATAAATGAGAAAAAGGAGTTTCGAAGTTTGAGTAAAATCCATCTCTCATTGACTTATATCTAGTGGGTCTTCAGCAGTACTTACCATTTACTTATGGAACCAATTGTTTTTGCAACTAACAATGCCTCAAGAGGACTTATATCAAAATCAGTTTTCAAGATACTTTCATTATCGATGTTAGTTGTATCAGCTTCAGTGCCAAAATTTGATTTACCAAATGTTCTTTTTGAAATAAATTCTTCAATATTGAGAAAAGCACAGGCTATTGGATATTTGGGAGATTAAACTTTTCTGTCGTCAATGTTCCTTTAAAAATTTGCAACATAACTTGTGAGATTTCCTTCTCAAGCTTCTGAAGAAATAGTGCATCGTTACTCTCGAAGCATGTATTTTGTTGATAAGTTGTCTTGCTCATTAACTCTTGGTGTCTGTTTTGCATGCATTTGTTAAAGTCAACGTCTTTTATATCGAATGGCAAAATATCGCATTTCATAAAAGCATTTTAACTTCATCAGTTGATGCCTCAAATCTCCTATTTAAAAATGGATGTAAAATTTCTCTACATATTGCTTTACAATTCTTTTAAGATCTAACGGGAGATTTCCCTGAATTAGGTAGAAAACTAAACCAGAAAATTTGTTTTGATGAACATAACTTTGCTCAGTTTCAAATTGATATGAGATTTATACCTATCCAAAACAAGCAAAATAGGGAATTTGATAGCATTTTTAATTAGCCATGGGTAGAAGCATTTGTAATATATTTGTAAAATGTTGCTGCTGTCATTGTTTCATTTCATGAGTCGCTTTTCTCAATGAAATATATAGCAGGGACTGATTCTGTAATATCTCAAAAATTCTTCAGTAAGGAAAAACTACCAATGGAGGTACATTTTCTTTCCTAGGTACTTAAGAATATAAATCCTTATAATTTTTAGGGCCAAGGATTTTTCCCGTTTAAGGGCAGTATTCAACTCTTGTTTCGTTCGCATTGTAAATGCAATCACTTTCTAAAAGGATGCCAGGGCTACTTCCCTCCTAAAGATTCATTTAAAATTCTTAAAATCAGTATTTCGAATATTATTCTCTAAGGGAAGTTTTGCCTTTTGAAATTATCTTCGCATTGCACTGAGTTATCGGTGGATGTCGCCTTAAAAAAAACTTTACCCATTTTCCACCTGGATGATTGTTTTTAAATGAATTTTTCCTACCAGTTCTCGTCTGGACGTTAAATACAGCAATAAGATAATAACTTAGCTAATTATTAGCACAAAGGCCTGCAAAGAAATTTTCTATTCAAGCTTTGATTATTATATTTAGTCAGTAAACATAGCTTATTAGGGTGTCTAAGGTATGATGTAATAACTAATCACTACATTTATAACGATAAATAATTAATAAATTTTTATTATAATTCTTTAAATAAATTTAGCAATTAAATTTGCATTTTGAAACGAAATTGTTATAGGAACTATTCATACAACATTTAACTGAATTTTAGGTGTCCTCTATATCGCAGAACTACTAATTCCATGTAAAATCATATTTCACACATACTGTTCATTCACTGGGAAATCTATTCCCATTGAAGAAACATGCCTGTTCCTTCACTGGTTAGAAGTTGTTTTTTGTACTTTTAACATAATTTTGATGCATAATATGACTAAAAGTACAGAAGAATTAAAATTTTGCTTTTATTTTCATTAACTTGAAAAAATCCTAGTAAGGGAACACTTGTTTATTCATTGGTTTTTCATCGTTCGGTAATCCAGTTAATAAACACCCCCTAATCTCAGTACTTGCTTATGTTATGATGCTTAAAATAAATAAAACGTAACTTCAATGACCATATTTTGAATTCTCATTTTCACAATGAGAAAAAACGCATTATTATATGCAATTAATTGTACTTTAAACGAATAACTACCACCATTGACCTTATAACTGTGTCAAAGAAACAAGGCGTTGAACAGATACTAACAAACTCAAAACTTTTTCCAGAGAAGACTCTAAGACCAGGTAACTCAATGCATTGTTAGATGACTTCCTATTGTTAGGTAGTAAGCTACTGTTACCAATCAATCTAAATTAAAACGTTTGAAATCATATTTTTAAAAAATATCTATGAAATGTTTCTTCACTGGGATGTGTTCCATCACTGGTTGGCTTACCCTATATCGTCTTAATCTTAAAAGAAATTTCCGGAAGTGTTTCGCAGAACTATTTTACCAACTATTTAATTAAATTTTAACATTTTTAAAAATCTTATTCTTTATCTTTTTGCGTTATTTCTTCATTAATAAACTAATCTATTTTTTTAGTACTTTAATTTAGGTTTTCTTTAAAGTAAAGTTTCTTTTTAAATTATAGTCAAGTTTCTTTTTAAAAGAATTATTGTCTGCTAGCTAAGAATAAAACCTTGTTGAGGAATTGAAAACATTCCGCTGTTTAAAATTATTTAATGCAAAACAACTGATTATATATTAAGCATACTATTTTTTTCGAAAAAAGAATATAAATTATTGATTGTCTTTTTTTTGTTATTTTATTTCTGCTTCTTGTGACTTCAACATAGATTATCTAAAATAGTGTTGATGTTTTATAAGTCACTACAAAGAGTATGAGAGTATGAAGATACCGAACATAAAAAGCTGTCGAATACGTAGTCAAAATTTTTAATCGTCTTAAAATATCTGAGTATCTTAAATGTCGCCCTAACACCTTAGTTGTGAAAGTAAACTTTTAATTGTCTAACCACGTGTGATTCACTAATTATTTCATTATATCTTTTACTCTTTCCTTATGATACCAAGTAGATTTTTTTCCTGATAATATACTAAACTATTTTGTTTAATTTTTTACTTTAGCACGATTCCCAAGATATTATTGTAGTATAATTTGTTATCAGGAAAATGCTTTATTTTGTTAAGCAGGAAATACAAAAAATTTAAATTTATAAGAAGATTCCGAAGCCGTGCCAATTTTAGAGTCATCTGATTTTAAAAATATGCTATAAAAAATACGCAATTTCCGAACTTATTTTAATGAAAAAAAAAAGCGTGGCAAGAAGACTAACATACTTTCTACAGAAACTCTGAAAACCAATTTTTTTCTATATTTCGTTAAAAGAGAATAAGAATGATATTGCTCCAAGGGACCTACTCAATAATTTCTCTATTTCAAGAATGAAATCTGTTTGATCGAAACATATTATTCCTTGAAAATTAAAGCGGGAAAAATTAACTTTTATTATTTATCTAAGCTCATTCCATTTATTTAATGATAGCGGTATTAAGGTTAAGGATATGTGATGGAAGCCCAGTTTACTATTATACTAAAAATGCATTAAATCATGTAGCTTGAATAATTTACTTTACGCAAATTATTTAATAATTTTAAGCAAATAAGGGTATAAAAATAAATTCGATCGAAATACTCCGAATGTATACCCTGAAATATATGTAGAATAAACTTTGGAATCGATATATAAAAAATACCTTTTCAAACAACTTCACTAGGAAAGAAACTAACTTGTTTGAAATAGTTGTCCTTATAACTATTTAATTTCGATTCCTGGTGCTAGGGGACATTCCATTTTCACATTCGACTTTTAAAATATCAATTGCAAACGGAAATTTTTTTATATCCTTAAATTAAAATGTTAAGGCTTGCAGCAAAAAGAAATTGTACTGTATTGATTTTTTTACAAAGTAGTGAATTATAATTTTTTTTAATCTTAGAACCTGTGCCTATAACTTATGTAAAACTTATTTTAATATCGAGTGAAATAATTAGATATGTTGTGTAACTAAATGGATAATCCCAAGAAACTGAATAGAAGATATAAAAACTTCCTTGATTTGAAAATATAATAGATGATAATAAAAATAGACATGTTTTGAGCGTCCAATAATAAAAGTCAC
Organism: Parasteatoda tepidariorum; assembly: GCF_982258835.1. Classification (NCBI taxonomy): domain Eukaryota; kingdom Metazoa; phylum Arthropoda; class Arachnida; order Araneae; family Theridiidae; genus Parasteatoda; species Parasteatoda tepidariorum. The sequence continues at coordinate 117,056,153 of NC_141758.1, read as the reverse complement.
AAATCATTCAAGCCTGACAAGTCTTGAGAATGGGCGATTGTATTTGTCGACTTTTGTCATATCGACTTTTACTTCCCTCTTCATATGTTATGAAGCCAGTTGAGTTTTTATCGTCAATTATAATGTTTTACATTTGGGTCTTGATCATCATTTTAATAAGGATTTTTCACTCGTTAAAGTAAACATATGCATTTTAATATTTTAACAGGATTCACGTGGTCTTTAAAAGCGTAAGAGCATCAATATTGTAAAAGTAATACGTATTTAACTTAAAAATTAAAATTTTGAGACCAGATATTTTGAGTTAATGAAATTAAATATTTTATCTTTTACGTTTTTGTGCCCCCATTTCAGTATCTTAAGGATCTTGCGAGCTCTGTTTAAAAAGAGAGTATCAGATATATATAAGAAAACATAAATAATCATAGTAGCAGTATTTGGTGGTAAATGTAGCTTATCGTAATTGAAGAATATGTTGTGCGACATTGTATGGTGAAATTGCGAACGTAAGTTTCAGAATGTATCGAAACATGAGGATGCTATTTGCTAATCATCTTTATCCAAAGAAAATCATGTAACCTAAATATCTAGCATAATGAAGCGATTTTATAAACAACGAATCATACAATATGCAACATATTATTTCAATATCATATTCTTAAACACAACATATTTCAATGTCTTTAAAATGCCACTAAACATTCAGCAATTCCTTGATTTATAGAAAAAAGAAATATCGTAAATTACAGAAAACCTTGGGAATGTGCATTAGAATTACTATACAATCTACATTTTATTTTTCAAGCACTTTCTTTTCCTTCAAATTTTCTTGCCTAGAAGACTCGATTGACCCTTTCGTACCAACTGTCACAAATACGTGACAGCATAAAACAGTATCAACCAGGGTGAAAAGATAAAACTGGTAATCAAAGTAATTCTTTAGCAGTTTATTTGTGGGCTGGGTAATAATTGTTTGATTTATTTAATTCACCATTACTTAGTTCAAAATAAAATTATTTAGTTATACTTTGATTATATATATGATTAAACTAACAATAATTAAGTTCAAGGCAAAGTAAGTCTGTGAAATTAGCAACGCCTGCATTTAAGCTATCGTTTTTTATTTATTTACATCCTGATTCTGATTTTGTACGAATGCTTTCGTGAATCACCCGTCCCCAAGGGGTTAAAGCTGTAAAAATGATCATTCCTAAAATATTGTATATAGCTGTAATAAGTTATATTAATTTGATTTTTGTATGAAATCCTCGAATAAATTTAGCAAAAACAGCATAATCTAAACAATATCAGATAAAAAGTTCATGTATTTAAATTCTATAAACTTAGAAAATCATAAATAATTTATAAATCGATTCAAATTTTCTTTTCAAAGGACATTAAAATAATTTTTTTGCTTTTTAGACAGAAATCAGCTTAAAAATTATCTATTGCCTAGAAACTTCGAGATATTTTCTATTTACAATGAATTAAACCTCTCTGAGCTATCACAAAAAATTATTTCTATTTTTTTACAGTTATGGCATGGTTGCCTAGCAACCTAGTAAAATTAAGCATTCCTCTTTTGAATTAGTCAATGGGTTATCTTAAAATATTCATTTGCGCAGGCGACTTTTTTTGGCGGTTTTCTGGACTATCGCCAAATATATAAACCTTTATTGAGACCCAATTTACGATCCAATTTTTTTTAAATTTTGTTTACCCCCCCCCCCTAATTTAAGTGTCTAGATTCCAAATATGTAAAAAAAATTACATGTTTATTCAGAGAAAGTACGTTTTTGTGTCTGATTTCATATATTAATTAATAGATAGCACTAATTAATTAGCATATGAGGTCAACCCCAGGAACCATTAAGATTGACACTTAGTTCGTGAAAATCCGATCATTAGAACGAAAGTTATTCAGGGTGATTAGTTTTTTTTTTGCGGACTGTACCTGAATCTAAAAAGAATCCATAAATAGTATATTCAATCGTTCGTTATTTCTAAAAGAAGGAGTCCTTGTACAGTGTTTTATTTCAAGTTATAAAGGAGCTTTTAATAATTTATACATTTTTAATAAGAATAGCACGATATTCTACCATTGTAGTGTTATAAATAATGGATTCATTCACTATTGTATCTCAGTCTCATAAAGTTTCGAAGGGTTAAAAATATTAAAACTGATAGAGGATACCCATTAAATTCTCTTTACAAAAGGTATATAGCTATGAAAAGTATAAATTATATTTTATTAAATAACAGCACAGTTAAGTATAATTATGGAAGCTTTGAACCATTTTAGAACTGCCCAAGTGTCCTCATTTTACTAAATAATATGAAGTTGGGAAAACTTATTTCCTAATTTTTTTTAATCAGAATATGTTGTAAAATCTTGGGAAGTTTTATTTTCCAGAAAGGTTTTACAAAAAAATGTGCTCAATTATAAATATTTTTATTTTAAAATCGAATAAAAATGAACGAGAGCTGAAGATTCCAATGATTTTAACGTGAAAATGTATTTGTTGTACAAAGGAAGTGATAAATAAATTATGAAATTTTTTTTCAGTAAGTGACTAAAAAATTGTCCTAACTGGATTTAAAAAGCGTGGCGAACTGAAATTGATCTTTTTTTTTTTTGCTTGAAAAAGAGAAGGAAAAGAGGGGGTGAGACAAAACTTAAATGATTACGTTATTCTTAGTGAAAAGAAAATTGTTTGGAAAAGTTTCAGGACAAATAGTTTTAAAAAGGACCATCTGTGCACAGGCCACTTGATTTTTCTGACATTGAAAGAATCGCCATGAAAAATACTAAAGTTGTCGTCGCAATTCCCAGATTAGCATATGAGCTTTACTCATTTATTTTCTTCACAGCTATTGATGGGTTTTCAACGGGTCGCGTTCCCTCATTGATTTTATCAAGACGCGAAAGTGTATAAACTTTGTAAAAAATCATAGGTCCTATTTTATTTCCAACTTAATGATTAGAAATTTAGCTTTAATTTATACTATATTATATGGAGATAACATTAATATTGTATATGGTATAAATTATAATGTTAAACATTAATAATTTATTCTAGACTAATTTATATTCCAATAGCTGCCTAGGACTCTCGTTACTTTTAATAGTTTATATTCAAAATATTTCAGATAGCGTTCGATTTTTTTATTTATTAAATTTTTGAAAATAGGGCACCTAAACTTCCTTCGTTATTTTCAATAATTCGAAGTAAATGCAATAAGTGAATAAAAACAAATGCGGCACGTAAACATATCTTTATAGAACTTTTAGGACATTTTATACATTTAAATTCACGATTAACATCAGTTTTAAGGATATTGAAATTAACTTTAAAAATTCTTTTTATTTTATATGAAATTTACTGGGATCTAAACCAAAGATAAACCTTACAAATAGGATTTGCAAACTCAAAAACTTATAATTTTTTAAATTTTATTTTTTCAGAGATTAGACCTATTTCAGCATGTAATAAGCAATTTCAATAAACCCGTTCTTAAAACACTAGGGTTATTCTAGCGTACAATAAAGCAAACTACATTCTCTTAGTATCTATCGAATATTATGTATTAGACAAAAGTCATCCAAAAAGTTATTTGCATATAAAACTTATTTGCAAAAAGTTATGTAAAATCCTTAATTCTTCCAAATAATATTCAGACTAAAATAGTAAAATCTACGGGAAAAATTTAAAAATCCAATATTTTCATAAGTTAAAAGAAATTAGATTCTATAAAGTGAAATAGCACGAAATCATTTCCATTTAATGGTTTTTAAACACTATTTTCGTATTCTTTAAAAACAAACTATTCTCGAAGAAGTTAAAGATTTAGCGTTAGAACAATACTAAAAAGAGTATAAATTATTAAAAGCTTTGTTTCACACAAAATCTACGAAATTACCGTTAAGACTGCTTCATTTAATTTAGCATAATTTAACACGATTTTTAGCACTGAGGAATAGTTAAATATACTCCAAAAAAACACGAGGTATTTTTAAAAATGGCCTTTGAAACTATGACCCAGAAATTTAAATTCAGATTCGTAAAAATTCAAAAATGATTTTTTGTGTTAAAGCATCGAATTTTCAAAAATCAGAGAAAATTTTTCAAAATCCTAAATACGAAGTGTAATAGCATTTTTCACGAAAGAAAAATTTCTAACCTCTGTTTGCATTTATAACGTTTAATATTTTTATCAAACAATTTGGTTTTGCTGCTAAAATAAATAAATTTTTAAATCTTTACATTTGAATTAATAATGCAATGTAAAAGACGCTTAGTATATCTAAAAAGTGATTAGCTTTTTTACAATATAATTGGAATTAACGTATGCTGATATACTTTGCTTTTCAATATAAAGAGCATTTTGCATTAGCAAACCATATCAATTTAAGTGCCATAAAACTTTTGTTCTCTACCATGCCGAGTAAACTGGTTTTGAGTGGATTTTAAGTAAATTTTTGTAATTTTTCTTCTAAATTCTTATTTAGGTTTCTTCCGGAAATAAGAGTTCGTGCTAAAGTATGTATAAAAGATCGATTATCGCGATCCTACATCGTAACCCAACAAAAATTTATTCTTATTTAATAAAAGACCAAAAGTAAACTGAACGTAAGTTTTATTTCTGTCCAAGACAAATTACAAACTTTTACAAATTTAGCATTTTAAAGTATCAAAACAATGATTCAATACAAAATACTGAAAACATTCGCCACTAAATCTATTTAATAAAAAAATTTAAACCAATATTATATTTACTATTTTGTTTCTACACAGCTGGAGATTTATAAATGGCTAATTATATAAGTTAACGTTATTGTTTATTGAACTATTTTATCTGAAACTATTGTAATAAAATTTTTGAACATGTGATTGCAAAATTTTTAAATAACGAAACGTAAAAAATTTATGAAAGTTCACTTTTAAAATTTTGTTCAGTTAAGTTTAGCTAAAAGTTTAAATTTTATTTCGCAGTTTTGAATTTTTATCTAATCTCATTTAATGAAAGCCAAAATTGAAGGAATCATTTTGAAAAAGGGGTTTCTTCAATGGATCCAAAATGAAGAAGACCCTTTTACAAAATGACAGATTCAAGCTTAGGCTACAATAAAATTTAGAATTTTAAATTGAAATAAATTTAAGAAAAATATAAATTAACGTAGTGAGTATAATTTTTAAGAGTTTTACCATTACTATTAAGAAAAAGGTCTAGTTTTCAAATGTAGAAAGTTACAGAACAAATAAAACTGCATTGTCATACACAATTTTAAATTTATAATTAAGATATATCGGAAAATTTAGTAATCCAGAAAACAAAATGATTAATTTAGAAAATTTAAGTTTATAATATTTTGATAACTGGTTTAAAATTTTGTATCTTTGAAAATTCTAAAAAGATAAACTTGTTCAGCGACCTTTGGTTTAATATGAAACAAACTACACGATAAGCCAGTATTCATCTTTTAAAATAATTTATACTAGGAGCATTTTTAGTGGCGAAATGTGTACAAAAAGAGTGCTTTAAAACTAATATTCAAGACACATTACTCACAAATACTTATATATACACAATAATATCGTTGACATCAACATTAAATATAAATTGAATTTCATACTATTGTAATACAATACATTTGTTATTAAATACACATTGTTTTAAAATAAACTAATTTAAGAATACAGTTTGAGTCATGTAATCTAACTGATACAAGATATTTAAGAAAAACATTTAGCTTTAGGGTAACAAGAATTAAGATTTCAAAACAAAATTTCAATTCAAATTTCGTTACTTTTAACACAAGTTCAAAGCGAATAAGAAATTAAAATTATTGGTAAATTGTACTTTTAATACGTGGAAAAGGGTAAATTTAGTGTTAAACATTTCAATTAAATTTTGGCTCAAAAAATTAGTTTAAAATTTGCTTATTACATTTAAACCTTTTATTTATTTGAAAGACTTACGTAGAATTGAAAATTTAGAAAACTATTAAGTGCAAATACTGTTAAATTACTCCAAATTTAGAAAAGTTTTGCCCTAAGACACTCTAGAAATTTGTTTATCGATTATTAGCACTTAAAGATTAATAAAAGTCTGAGTCGAAACTTATCTGCATCGAAATAAACGTTGAAAATGGCAACTATAAATGTTCGCTTCTGTAGTTTATATATTTTAAGACTTGGAAAGTTAGAGCTGCATTTTAAATTTTGGTATAAAAATTTTCATCGATCGCAAATCTAAGAATTCTAAGTTTCAAATTCAGAGCTATACAAAGTTTTTAACGCTTAGTTTAAGATCTTCCATCAAAGGCAGCCCTCATCAACACAACGCTTAGATCACTTTTTTTTTTAAAGATTTTTAAGAGATTCTATCACTGTCTTAATGAGTGGTCTAGTATTAATAAAGATTTTTAAAGCGCTGGGGGATTTTTCAGGGCACGAACCTGCGAAACTAAAATTGCAGTCCAGGACCTTACTGTACTCCACCCAACCTTTTAAAATTTTATTCATGACCTAGTTTAAAAGTTTTTATGTTGTTCGGCTGTAAGTGCTAGAGTTCCTCGGAGATTTCAGGTCATGAACATCCGAATCAGCGTCAATTCTACCAATTCGACCTCCACACTTGTAGAGTGGTTTTGGAATTTTTCGTTTCACACATGTTTACCTGTGTTGTAAAGCTATGTCCTTAGATAGAGTTTCCGATAGATCTGGCATATGGGGCGGAAACAGTTGAATTATTCTAATTGAGCTTAACTTCTCGAAAAGAAAAAAAAAAACAAGGAGTAATTACTGAACTAGGCCAATCGGAGTTCATTATCAAATATAATACATCGGACTGATCGTTTTCCAGAGTTTTCTTTTAAAAGTTTGTCTATACAAGTTAGTTTTTTTTTTTATAAAGTTTTAAAAATTAGGACATTTTAAACTGTCTCTGTCGAAGTTCATGTTTAATAGTAATATTAAAGTAAAAGATTAAATCCTTATTTTTCCTTCAATGTTACTTCAACTCTAAATCAAATTATCAATAGTTTTATTACAAACTTGGGAGTCTTACCTTTATTAAAAATCGCAACACACATTTGCCCTCTTATAACTATAAAACACTTCAGGCATCCAGATTTCCCCTCCTTAGAGTTGTTTTAATATGTTTACGAACAAATAATTTCTGAAAATTTTTTAACTTAAACACTTCGGTTTTATAAAAAGCTCCGTCTACTCAAGTTAAAATTTCTTAAACTGGAAAATTTAAAAAGGGTTTAGTTAATAATAGAATTCTATTTAAACTTTTGGTTTAAAAGTATTGTGCATATTGACTGGAGCTTTGATTTCGTTACAAATAGTTTTGTATTGGCACGAAAGCTCGTATTATGAGATTTGAGGGGCTGCAGACGCAAAACTATATGTTAATTGAGAAACTTTACATGACTTTTGTCTTAAAGCTTATGTAATTTTAGACAAATCTGGGGCTGTCATTGAAAACAAATCTCTTCATATTTAATTTCTATTTAAAGTATATTTTTTCAAAAGATTTTCTTTTACATTTCAGATTCTATAAAATATTCATGTCAAAAACAAAACTAGTAGAAAATTAAGTCTGGCTAGAACTAAATGGAAATCTGGCTTTGTAGGTAAAATGGACTTAAAGGTTTGAATAAAGCTATAGTTATAAAGTTCTCTCAAGTGTAATAAGCGCAATTCGTAAGTTGTAAATTTATAACAATTGCCATTAAAATGACCTTTTTACAGTGTTTGAAAGTTAGTTTTTACTTTAAAGAACTTGCTGTGACCTTTGAAACAAAAATTCTTAAAAATTTAGTAATTCAAAAATTTGATTTTTATTAAAAAATAACATTTCCGGTTAAGTTATGAATTTTTCAGCTCCGTTTCTATTCAGTCCAATCCCAATTATAATTTTACTTTTATTCAAAAAGATGTTTAGTCTTGTACTCTATTCTTATTCTACTACTGAAGCAGCGAATTAGTGTTATGGTTAATGTTAAGGTATGTTACGTGATTATTGAACAGTTAGTCATTATCTGGCTACTCCAGCAGCAAATAAGAATCATTAAAACTCAAATTTGCGATAGACTTTAAATGTAATTTATTTACTATTAGTAATTTGACTGGACTAGATAGCGTGTTACTTTTACAATATTAGCTACTTGCTAAAATAAAATTTTGATATTAGTTTTGAACTACGTTGAAAATTCTTGAGACAAGTAAGCATTATGGAAAAAAAATTATTAAATTTTTTTCCAACTGCAATTACACCATTATAAAATATTTAGATTTAAGCTAAATCACGCAAGAGCAATTCTTTAGAAGTACTTATTTTCGAATTTGTTTTCTCAACTCATTTTAATTAGAGCACGCAGACTATTAAAAACTTTTAATTATATAATTAAGCTTAAAAGTAAAAATCCTATTTAGGTTTTTACATTCATATAGTCCCCCCCTCACTTCCACCCTAGGGTTTAGAATTTAGTAAAATAAAGAGTCACAGCGAAGTCCATTTCTTTTTCCTAACTGAAAATAAGGTTTAATGTGAAAGCAGACAAATTGTATGTTTAATAAATGCCCTAAAACTGTTGAATTAAAAATTCGTTCTACAAATTTCGTACCGAACGACGTAAATATAAGTCCAGTTTCTGAAATTCAAAATCAGATACTTCTGAATTATTAAATATAACTTTAAAAGTATTTTTAGTCTGTTTTGTGCATCTGTAAAAATACCAAAATTTCCAGCAAAAACTTTGAGAATTGCGTGACATTTTAAATTTAATTATTAATTGAATTAATTGTTTTCCAAATCACACCCTTTTTAACTTAAAGTTGAATCAAGAAAAAAAAACGCTAATAATGAATTACAATGAATGTTTTTATTTGAAAGCACTCAATTTTATTACTTTCACAATAAGAATGCTAATTGCTTCTAATTTTTGTGTCAACAATCTAAATTTGGATAAGTTTGGCGAAATTAACACTTAATTAAGCAATTCCGAAGACTGAGTGATCGCCCGATGTTTTCAATTATACTAGCGCAAAGGATAACTTGAAAGACAATACCTGAGCAGAGTTAAAATCTTACATTCTTCTAGATGACTTCATAAAACGTCCCATAACATCTTAAATCAGAATTTTAAATTCGGGTTAGGAAAGAAGTTCTTCATAAATTTTGCTATTTGATGAGGAAATTAGCGTACTTAGAGATGTTCTCTATATGCCCTATAGTTTTATTATAACATGATATTTTTGCATCTAACAGTATTTGCTTTTACCAATATTTATTGGAATCTTGTAATTTGACAGATTAAAGAAAATGTTTAAAAATAAAAAGTTAAAATTTATGAACATCTGTTTGCTCCTTGACTTTCTATAGAATTTTGGAATATTGTACTTAAAATTTAATTGGAATGTTTTTAATTATATCTCGCTTAAAAAGTATTCTTAAGGCTATTTATTAGAAAAGTAAGATTGAAACTAATATCAACGATCTAAAATATCTGCATAAGTCAAGATTAACATGTGTTGGCAATTAATGCGTAAAGTGTTCAAATTAGGAACATTCCACATAATATAAAAAGAGTTCATCAAGAAAATGTTACTCGTTCATTCCATGCTGTGAAATTCAGGCATCCGGTGAGCAATAGTCAGGCTGCTCTTTCATTCCATGCTGTGAAATTCAGGCATCCGGTGAGCAATAGTCAGGCTGCTCTTTCATTCCATGCTGTGAAATTCAGGCATCCGGTGAGCAATAGTCTGGCTGCAATTAAATAATAACTATAATTACTGGGCCGTAAACCACTTACATTAGTAAACGGATGCATTGAAAGTGATTTTTAAAAAAATTGAAATTTTCAGTTTAAAATGTTACGGTAAGCATTGTACGGATTTTCAACAGCCCACTAAATTAAACCATTTTGATTGGAAGAAAAAGGAAGCTGTTTAAAAAATATTTTTTCAAGCAGATTGTTTTTCAATTTCAGATTCATTTTATTTTGCACGAAAAAAACGACCCAGTCAAAAGGAATTTTGTTTGACGATTCAGTTGTTTAGCAACCAAGAGGAACTCGCCCATTACTTAGCTTTGGAGAGGAATTTTATAAATTTTGCCATTTAACAAATTAATAAAGCTTTCCTTAAACACCGCAGAAAATCTTAATTCACAGAAGCTTTTCTAATGATATAAATTTTAAGCGAAGAATTAATCAGATCATAAAATTCACGAAACCCAACCCATTTTCTGATCTCATAAGTTGCTCTTTATTACACAATGTTCTAAAAACGTCACATTGTTTGCGTATTCTTACTAGCCAGAAAAATCACTTTGTTTCTCAAGATTTCTCTAGTTATCAAGAGCATAATTAAACATTTTCTGTAAATTCCTTGTTATTCTGTTTCAATCTATGTATAATCCTTTCTTAATAGTGTTTTGAAATCCTATGCGCTTAAACATTTCGTCAAAGTTATGATCCTTTATTAAGTAATTTTATATTAATGTACTAAACATTATGAAAATATTTATAAATATCAGTTTTACAATTTTTAAAGTTAATTACGATATTTACGTTATAGCAAGTTATTTAAAACTTTCAAAACATGCTGTTAAAATGGTGAGACATTCTTGACTAGCAGCACTACGAGTACTTAGTACCAAATAATCTACCCGAAAATTTAATAGGAATTTAAAAAGTCTTGCATGTTGCAAGAGTAACAGAGCTAAAAGACTGATTTAAGTTCTATCCCAAACAGAATCAGGAACTAAATCAAAGGATACATTAAAAACCTTTGATCTTTTAATTTTAATAAATTGAAAGTTCTCTAGTTAATAACGGGAGTTTGGGAGGCGAAGGCTGCAAATGGAAGTTTTGCTAAAAGTGCAAGACAAATCCGTACAAGGTTCTAAAATTTTCTCAGTCAAATAAAGAGTATTCACGTTTCTTTAAAAAGCTTTAAAAAGTTGATAACACATTAAAAATATCGATTTTTTAATACACCATAGAGCCTATAAAAATGTAAAAGTTTTACGATATAAGAATCAAAGTTCAATAAAATAAGGAATACGATTAGTATTTAATCTCTATGTATAGAGCTTCAAACAAAGTTCTTGTTGAGAAATACTTTTAGTTAAGACTGACAACTGATTCCACATTTGTAGGATTGCATAAATTAAAGGGTTTTGACGTGTATGCATGTCGGATCAAATTATTGAAGTGCGTATGACTTAATCTGCCTTGCAAAAGAAAAACCAATGAAAATTAAAAAAGAAATTCAAAATTTAGATTTATACATTTGGCATTTTTGCATGATAAGCTACTTATTGCAAATGATTCTCCTTGAAATTAAATTTAGTTTTATCAGTTCTTCAAATTTTATTTTATTAAGTTTCCTCAATGAGTGAGTCACGATTTTTGAATGGATCGACAGATGCATTAAAAAAAATTCAGACCAGAAACAAAATGTTTAAGTTCTTAAGTCTCAAAACAAACAAAAAACACAAATCCTGATTTTACAACTAAAAATACTTTTTAGCAGCGAATATTAATTTCTACATAAATTCATAGCAGTGTTGAAGACAACCAACATGCAATCTATAGTTTTCATCCAAAGTGTATCGACGTTCGAAAACAAGAGTATTTAATGCATGGTGTGAATAAGCGAGAGACTGGTGTAAGCTTCTACCATTGTAAAAATTTCTGATTTATAGACATTTAGATTATTGGACCCTATAAATTCCTGAAAGCTAGATTCGATATTATTGTGAAAAAAAAGTTCCTTTATAAGATTGTTTATGTTTTAAACATCTAATTTAGAGAAATAGTACAGCAGTTTTTACACTGTACGCTGATTTCTTTTAGTTCTCCACCAAAACAAATTGTGTTTTTGCGAAGAAATTCTTAAAGTTTAACATTTACAAATGCTTAGTTTCAAAGAGTAAAAAATATTTAAAGATTTAAACAAATCTTCGTTAATAGAAACACAAGAAAGTAAAAATACTCACTTTTGTTTTCTTAGAGATTCCACAAACATCGGCAGTTTTATAGGCAGAAAAAAAGAAGAAATTCCATTCGTGATTACACCAATCCAGTCAGAAATCAGCACCTGAATGAAGCAACAAAGAGTAACGTTACTTTTAAAAGAAACTAGTCGCCAATATATATAATACATTGATTAAAAAATATATTGGAGAATCGTAAAGGAGAATAGCAGATGAACTTTGCATAAAGTTTAGAAAAATTTAAGTAGATTGCAAATTTAATATGGATATATATTTTGTGGGTAACAAATTTTATTCATAGTGGTCAGGAAACTAAAATAGATGCTGCTTTTTAAACCCACTGGAACCAGAAAGCAGGGAAGGCCGCGGTTAAGATGGACCGACTCGGTGGAGTCTGATTTTCTTACAATTAATGAAAAGAATTGCAGATCAAAGATAAACCGGAAGTCATTATGGAGAAATCCTCAGTAGAAGGCATTGGCCCACATTGGGCTGTCTGGCCAATTATGATGAGGATTATGGTTAGGAAAATAGGGAAATTTCTTCTAAGTCAAAGTTATTATTTGAGTACACTAGCAAGTGAAAGTGTCCAAAATTTCGCAACAAGACACATTTTTTTGGGTTATATAATAGCTATATATTTTGCTTATATCATTGAGAAAAACATGAAACGATGATAGCCGGAGGGCACAAATTTGATTTAAAAATTTGAATATGAATCAGAAAGCGGTCTGACTTTACAACAACCTATCGCTTAGCCATTACATCTGAGATAGAATTGAATAACTATTGAATAAACTCATAAGCAGGTCTGAAACTGTTCGTAGGGGGAGTTCCTGTTAAGGTAGGAGTGTTCACAACACGTCCGGGTCACCAATGTGGAGAGCAAGTAGTTAACAACAATGTCAACTGTCAGGTATGAAAAGGTACCACAACATAGAGTAGAGTTAACATGCCTTGTATACTAGTGAATTGGATTTATATTTTTTTAGTGGTAGATACACTACAAGTTTCAATTGTAAGATTCCAAATAAGAAAGAAAACTACTAGAAACTAAATAATATCTCTAACAAAGATCTACTTTGTGTTAATTAATATTTTAATTGAACAATTCCAACATTCCAAACATTTTGCATGTAAAATAAGGAATCTGCAACAAAAAGAACTGCATGAAAAAAAATGCAACATACGAGTTTAATAAGTCGAATTTTCAATAATATAAGATCAATTTTAGTTCACTACAGAAACTGTTGTAAATTCAGAGTTCGATCTAATAACAAGAATTCGAATGCATTTATTTAAATTATCTTTCAAATCAAAATTGCAAATTTTGGACGCTCATCATGTTTACTTTTTCCCGAACAACAAATTTTGGTTGAAAATTTTGAATCTAAACATTAGACATGAAGCAAGAAATTAGCAAATGAAACATTAGACAAAACTTTTTAAATGATACTTTATACACTTATTGTTTAAGGAGTAGTGGTTACTTAATGTTTATAAGCACTTAGTTTTACATTTAAAGAAGGCATGTAAAATGTGTTACATTAGTTTTACTAGACTTTACGCTGCACCGGAAAAGGTTATCCAAGCGAATATTACGTACACATTTTATACAGCGTGTCTGGATGCTTTAAGCATCTAAACGCTATTTAAAAATTCTTGCTTAAGAGAATTAAAAAATTTAGTGAAATTTGTTTCATTTGAAATTAAATTATTTATTTTAGAGTCACTAAGACTTTTTCAACGACTATGAAGTTGATATGAATATGAACTTTTTTATTTTAAAATAATTTCATACAAAAAATATTGCTGATTATATAAGAATGAAAGTAAATTTACCTGTTAATATTGAACAAACAACAGAAGGTATATCCCACAATTTTAACTTCTTTGTACGAACATAAATACGTGGCTAAAGAACGATTCGTTCGGTGTTGTTGTAGAACTGGTCATCTGAGACCTAAATATCCCATGACGGGAACACACATATGAAAGATTGGGTAAAGAACGAGAGCGAGTGTTGCTCTTTTTATATAAGAGGGTGGATGCTTGGGATCGCATCCAACTGTTCATTTTTGTCACAAAAACCATTTTTCTCTTCAGCTGCCTCTTTGATCAGAAAAGACTTTTCTATTTCTGATGGGTTCTCACTGTGGACTGATCATTAAGATACGATTCCCAGCATATCACCGAAGTCAAGCATCACTGGCTGCGGTCAGTGTATGGGTGAGTGACCACTTGGATCAGTTTGTGCTGTATGGGTCCTCATTAAACTGTTCCGCCGTAGCGTGCGTCGAGCTACCCAAGCGGGGTCACCATTCCCTCTGCAAAAGATTAAAATAGTGATAGCATGTCTTCGGATCATCGCCAAGGATGTTTCCCACACCGTCGCCAATAACCCATTGCGCAGCTCAAATGCAACGTAGATGAACTACAACTAAAACTATCTCTGATGGGGGGGGGGGGGGGTCCCGCAGTGGACTAATCGTTAAGACACGGTTCCCAGCAGATCACCGAAGTCAAGCATCACTGACTACGTTCAGTGTGCGGATGTGTGACCACTTGGATCAGTCTGCGTAGGGACAGAGGGTGTGTGGTATGGGTCCTCGTTAAACTGTGCTACCATAATGTGCTCGACTTCGCGCGCAGGTCGTCGGGCTACCGCAGCGGGGGTGCCATCCCCTCTGCAGATGATCAAAATTGTGATGGCGTGTCCTCGGATCATCCTCAGAGATGTTTCCCAGACCGTCGCCAATAGCCCATTGTGCATCTCTAGTGCGACGTAAATGAACAACAACAGTATTAAGATAGAGATACGTTCAAAATTGATACATCACTGTATGGTATAAAAAATTTTATATCGTTTTGAATTAAGTAATTTTAGATGGCAAAACTCGAAATTGCAAGCAATATTTTTTGAAAAATTAAAATTCAAATATTCGAATATATTTTTTGAAAAATTAAAATTTAAAATTAAGGTTTTCTTAAAATATTCTACCACAATTCGGCTGTTTGAACATTATTCCATGTATCGAATATTTTTCCAACCAACTTCCTTTTGCTTTCAATATTCGAACCCACTCTCTTTTTAATCAGTACTCGAATCGGATATCATTTGAAGAGCTTTCAAGCCCACTCTCTTTGGAACAATTCTCCAACCCGCAATCTTTTTTATCGGCACTTGAACCCTCTATCATTTAATCAGTACTCGAACTCATTTTTTTCAATCGGTACTAGAATCCACTGATTTTTACCAGTTCTCGAACTCGCTATCATTGGTTCAATACTGGTTTCTGCTATGATTTGATCATTACTTGAATCCACTATCTTTTATCGGTACAACGGAGGAAGTGGCACATCCTCTGAAGGTCGGTGAACACAACTCCAACATGGTGCCGTGTGATGCATATAAAGAAATAAAAATACATAGAAATAAAAAAATTGGAAAAATGAAATTTTAAAACGCTAAAATTTTTTAAATGTTAGCTTGTAATTCTTTTTCAAAGCATTTAAAATACTTAAAATTTATTTTTTTATTGCCTTATTACAATTCATTCATTTATATATATATATATTTTTTAAGAAACGAAGACAAAAAAAATTGTCCTGCATTGGACTAATCTTTGAGACACGGCTCCCAGTAGATCACCGAAGTCATGCATCACTGGCTGCGGTCAGTTTGCGGGTGGGTGACCACTTGGATCAGTCTGCGTAGGGACTGAGGGTGTGCGGTATGGGTCCTCGTTAAACTGTTCTATCGTAAAGTGCTCGACTTCGCGTGCAGGTCGTCGGGATATCGAAGCGGAGGTGCCATCCCCTCTGCATATGATCAAAATGGTTTTCCATACAGTCGCCAATAGCTCATTGTGCAGCTCCAGTGCGACGTAAATGAATTACAAAAAAATTTAATATACTGTTTCCCCAAAAGAAAGTAAGGTTACATGAGATCGCAAGTTAACTGGACACACCGGGATCTGTTCTGAGTCTATCTCTGCATGTTTTATTTGTCTTACAGAGGTAATGATCGTAAGACACGGTTCCCACTAGATCACCGAAGTCTTGCATTTCTGGCAGCGGTTAGTGAGAGGGGGAGGTGACAATTTTAATCAGCCCGTGGAGGGACCGAGGGTGTGCGGCATCGGTCCTCGTTGAACTGTTCTACTGTAGAGTGCTCGATTGCAACAAGTTAAAAGAGATTTTGCCAAACTTGTGGATAATTTAAGTATTTTGTTAACAATCCCATTACATGTTTTGCACCGTTCTTTTAGCAAAGTAAAAGCTACGAAAACCTATTTAAGATCTACAAAGGCACAAGAGAGTTCTTAAGTAATAATTTCTATCAGAAAAACAATTGACTATTTGCGTCTGCTAAAGTACGAAAAAATACATTTTAATGTTCATACTTGTATGTATTTATGTCATAAAAGATTACATTCATTAAAAATATTACTTTTAATAGATATTGAGTATTCGAGGTGATAATCTTCATTCATTAAACTGAGAGATTTCTTTTCTTTTTAAAACCTTGAAATCGTTCATCGTTATTCATTTTCATTATGTCTTTCTTAAATCACCATTCAGGGTTGATTTCAATTTTCTAATTATCTGGTGGTAATATTGTAATTTAAAATATAAAAAGCAATTTTATACAGCGTCATGACAACACCTTATTTACTGAAAGCAAAAGCAAATTTTCTACTATGAAGCCAAGTAAAAAAAGCTCTTAAAATCTGGTATTTAATAAAATTTTAGTAGTTTTTGTTATTATTTTTGTGGATTCTATATGGAATAAATTCTGAATCCGATAAATGATTTTTCTTTAAATACTTACAACTGTGGTAATAATATTTTATAAATACTTTTATCAGTTTTTTTAAACTTATTCAATCCTAACTATGCAAACCGTTAACAATTCGAAAAACTAAATTAGATTTATTGTTCATTCTATTTGATATTTATTTATTTATAAATCAGTTTTTTGTACATAAATTATTTGTATCTGTCAAATTGTTACGTAAGCTGATTTCTTAAAAGACTGAGTACTCTGTAATTACTTATAAGTTAACCTAGTTTTAAGCACTATATAAAAATTTCTCAAACATTTCATAGCAAAATTTGCTAATATTCTCAGAGGCATTTATAGCATCAGATATATTTAACATAGATTCCCAAATATTGTGTATTAATATTTCTAAGCATTTATTTCATACTGCAATGATTATTTTTCAGGTTATTTTATATATTGTACATTCATTGTTTCACTCACTATTTTACAGGTATTTATATTGAATGTTTATCAAAGTGCGACTCAAAATTAATGACTGATGATTGTGTTATCAGGGCCTGATCTGGACATCAGGAATTCTCCACTTGTTGTAACTTTAAACCAAATTTACTTGTTATTTATTTACAAAATGCCTTTAAGTTATGTATGACATAAGTGAATAGTAAATATTAATAAATTTGCGGTTATATTTCTTTTAATTTTCGCAAACTCATAATTCTAATGCGAGGGTTGCTATTTATATTTCTGGCCTAATAATGAAAAAACAAATATGTAGGATCGAAATTGGTTTTATTGTTTTTCAAAATATTCTCCATGATGATCAATACAACTTTTGCATGCGTTTGAACCAATTTCCAACGCCCTTTTTCCAGTCCGATTGAGGTAACTCCAAAACATGCGTTTTGAATGCATCAACCGCTTCTTCGCGGGTCAAAAATCGTTGTTCACGTAGTTTATTTTTGATGTGTGGGAATAAGAAGAAGTCATTGGGTGCCAAATCAGGGCTGTACGGCGGATGACCCATCAGTTCGATCTTTCGCTCCGTCAGAAATGCCTTTGTTTGAGTTGATGTGTGAGAGCTCGCATTGTATGATGAAGAATGATTCGCCTATTCATCTGCTTTTTTCGAATTTCTCCGATGACTTCTGGCAAACAAATGGTCGTGTACCATTCAGAATTGACCGTCCTGCGTTGCTCTAACGCCACTGTTGCCACATGACCGTTAATGCCGAAGAAACAGGCAATCATTTGTTTCGATGTGCTTCTTCCTCGAACAACTTTTGTTGGTTTTGCCTCGTCTTGGAAGACCCATACAGTTGATTGCTGTTTTGTTTCCGGCTCATATGCATAGATCCATGATTCGTCACCTGTGTAGATGTTAAACACAACCTTTGATGTACCTTGAACGTATTTTTCCAACATTTCCTTGCACCAATCGACACGAGCCTTTTTTGAGCGCTTGTCAGATTATGCGGCATCCAACGCGAGCAAATTTTTTTACGCTCAAATGTTCATGCAATATTTTATTGATGCTAGCCATACTAATGTCCAAAGACGCCTCTATCTCACGGTATGTCACATGACGATCTTGCTTTATCAGTTCACGCACAGCATCGATCTTTTCTGGCACAACAACGGATTTTGGACGACCTGCACGGGATTCGTCCTGGATCGAACATCGACCACGATTAAATTCATTACACCAATTTTTTACAGTGTTGTAGGATGGCGCTTTATCGCTGAATAAAGAGTTAAGTTCATCGTAGCACTCTTGTCTTGACAATCCACGTCGAAAGTTATGAAAAATAATGACACGAAAATGTTCACGATTCAATTCCATTTTTTGAAAGAGAAGAACTTTTCAATTTACTGTCAACAACACAAATGAAGCTATAATGGTAAATCGTCCGCTGAATTTATGTTTAAAATTATCAAACTTTCGATTAAAATCGTCTGCGGTCGCCTAGCAACACTTACTGTTGCCAATGCCAGAAATATAAATAGCAACCCTCGTATGGTCGTTAACTCCTTTTTGGTCTTACAATAAAGAACTGGATACAAATTTTTCCAACTGCAATTTTTGCTAAAAAACTAGTATGAAACTCTTCCATGGCTTCAATATTAACTCTCTCCTATTTTTACTAAATGATTTTGATTAAACTTTTTGTCATGGTATGTTTGAATCCATATTTCTATCTTAATAGCAGTTAACAGATTTTGTTACACTATGGAATACTAACAGTTTTATTCTAGTACAGCTATGTGCAAAATGATATAACAGTTACAAATTTACTTTAAAAGAAAAACTAAACTATATAAATAATAGTACTGAATTAAGCATTCAAAGAAAATGTTCTTAATATATCTAAGTAGCAAAAGCCAGGTTTTTATTTGAAAAAGAAGTTTACTGCATCCAGCACAAATTAGTTTTATAAGAAAAATAGACCAGATTTAATTCAACTTTTATGCGAACTTTATTTAGATTGTTTCCATAATTTTAATTTTGTTATACTGAATTACCGCGCAGTGTGCATTAATGAATACGCTTATATTTATATTCTACTATAAAAAATGCTACAATCACTGAGATTCAACGTAAAACTTTCGACACAGTATGGGGACATTGTTCCACAGCAGAAACTTGCAGGCATAAATCGAAAAGTTCCGAAACGGCTGAAAGAGTGTGAAACACGAAGAGAAAGCAGAACGGCCGTCTACCACCTCCACATCATGCCCCGCACTCCCCCAGTAGTTTCGAAAATTCCGATCCACACCTGCATACAATCCTGTTGCTGATCGATGTCCCCGTATTGCACAAAAAACATCTGTCGAGTGTCAGTTCAAAGCAGCATTCTAATGATTTAAGTTTCCAAATTTTTAAAACGTTTATTATTCATACGATCCTCTAGTAAGAATTACAGGAAGTTTTCGAATCTAATATTTAAATATATATATTATACTTTATTGTGCTGAATATGTACTAAAAATTTTGCTTATTTTAATGCAGTCTGTTCATGAATTTTGGCATTTTAATATCTTAATGTTATGAGCACATAAAATTTTGATTACGCTCATAATACATTGTATAAAATATAGATTAATATCAATTTGAGAGCAAATTGAAACATGAAGAAAAGTTAATTCAGTTCAGCTGAAGTTCGTTACAAAACTGCAAAATTATGATTCATCTAATTTTAATCGTTAATCTTTCTATTTAATGCAACAACAAATGTCTAAGGAACATTTTGAATTAACTTTAAAAAATTACTTGAAATTTAAACTAGAAGTTCGATTTTTTTAAATTTTAGAACATTTGAATTTCATATAATGTTCAACACCGTGTGATGGATTTTTGCCGAGAGTGGTTTTAATACATGCAGTTGATTTTATGTGTATAGAAAAAAAAGTAGATGGTTTACCTCTATCTGGAATGCTAGTACTGTATCGAAAAACATGGATGCGCATGAGCTAGGTCTGCTTCGATTTCATCAAAAAATAGGTGAGGAGAAATAGTTTGGTTACTTTGTAGTGCTATGCGCATTCTTCAGAAAGTACTTATTACCGAGGAAAATCGTCCTGCATCTTTTCCTTTTGGACACAAACTGGATCTCTAAGTTAAGAATTCGCTTTTAACTTCAGTCCAGAAACTAAACATACAAATGAATTGATAGGGAAGGAACAATTTAAAAATATTTGGCTTTAATTTCTCTGTAAATTAAAATATTCTACTTTTTATTATCATATTTATGAGGTATATTTCTAGAGCATTAGTCAAGCACTAATATTTGCCAGTAAGTAGATCATATTAGGAACCTGACAGTATAGTAAAATTTGGGATGTTTAAAATTATCTTTTGGAGGCTTTATAATCTTCGTCACTGCATATTTAAAAAATTTACATTACGTTTTTCCGATTTTGCCTTAAAGTGATCACTTGTATACGTATTGTTATATAGGGCCACTTTTACTTAGGAATTAATGAAAAACTGAGCATGCTTGTGGGCTATTCTATAAAGAACTTCTGCTTTCAACATTTTATATTGAAGATGTCCGTATTTCACCTTGTACTATTTCCATCAATTTATATTTTGTAGAACAAAAATAGGGAAAGTAAAAGGGTCATCAGTAACTTTAAACATAGTAGACAAGAAAATGGATGTATCTTGTTTATATTCACCACGGATAGGCAAGTTAAAATTCTATCCGCGGGCCGGATAAAACCTTCCGGCGGGCCGCAATTTGCCCATCCCTGCCCTAACATAAAAGTGTTATTTAAAAAGTGTAAATCTTTTCATTCCACCCAGAGCTGAAACAAAAAATATATTGGGTGCTATTTTAGTTGGTGTAAAAAATCTACTTCTAAAGTATAGTTATACATGAAGTATCCATATCAGAATATTAAGTAAGTATAAACACCTATTCCCCTCGAATTACAGGAGAAAGTGGCTTGATATGCTGAGTTGCCTCGAGCAAACCCGTAACTTGGGGTCCTCGGGGGCAAACATTTTCTGTACTCCGTCTCTAACCGTCATTTTAGCTATTTATGTATCATGCCATTAGTGAATATATTTATGAAAACTAGTTACTTGTTCACATATCAAGTTGATTATGAAATAAGTTTTCACAATACAAAATTTCAGCGAAATCGGTTCATCCTGAGAAATTAAGTTTCAAAAATGTCGCACAGATAAAACTCGATTTCTTAAGAGCTATTCAACCAATTTTGCTCAAATTTTGTGTTTTTCCATGTGGAATTAGATACTTTAAAATGAATGCACAAAACTGTATACCTTAATTCAAAATTTTTCAGACCATTATTAAACGAAAAATAATAAATATTTGCTAAAAGTAATTTTTTGCATGGAATTATCTTTGGATAAAAGAATTTTATAATTGTGTGCAAAAATTTTTCAATTCCCATAAAAAGCTCTCGAGCTATGGCGAAATACAAAAAAATAAAATTAACATTTGGGGGTTCAAACTCTGGATCGCTCACCCGACTAAACTATTGGGAAAATATTTCCCAGATTACGGCTACCCCTATATTACGAGGGTTAGAAAATCGAATCCATTGAACAAAAGTTATGTTTATTCAGAAAAAGTATATTTTTATGTCAGATTACGTAACTTAAAATAAAATATCTGCCCTAATTAATTATCTTATTTGAGGTCACACACTCGAACTATTAAGATGGAGTCCTAGAACGTGAAGATCCGATCATTAAATCAAAAGTTATTCAGGGTGGTTCTTCTTTTGCTCACTGTAGGTTAATGTTACCAATTTGCGACATCTCACAGGGGAAATTTGATTAGGAAAAATAAAACTATTCATGTTGTCTACTCTTGTCCCCTATGTCCCTATGCCCTTGTCCTCTAAATATAATGCTGATCATAAAATACTAATTTTATAAGTATCCCTCTTATAAAATTAGTAAATAAAACCTCTTAAATCCGCTTACTATATCGTTAGGAAGGTCTTTTCAGGACAAACCATTATAAAAATGAAAAATCTTTTTTAGTTTCAAATCTTAAAATTTCAATTCGCGTTGAAGGAAAGTATAGCCTTTTTTTTCATCTGCACATATACCCACAGTTTAAAAAGTCACAATTGAAAAAATATCCAAACTTTTTTCTCTATATGCATCGATTAAAAAACAATGTTGCCTTACAATGTTAAAATATGGACAAGGCCCTAAAAAAATATAGCTTTATTTTGAAAAGAATTCATTCTTGAATATTTGGCCTGCTGAAACTTCTGATCAGACAGGATATCAAATAAATATATATATTCACGAGGCCATGTACTCATGTATGACAAAATTATGTCAAAGAGTAACAGTTTTTTAAAAAAACAAAAAATGAGAAAAATAAAGCTTTTTGGCAAATTAAAAAAATTGTATTTTTAAATGTTTGTCACGACAATAAATTTTAATTGTTACGGATTTCTAAGCTGAAAAATGCAATAACTTTGAACAAAAAATTTCAAAGAATATTTTAAACATTGGTTGAAACAAGATCATCTTCACGATTAAAAAAATATGAACCTCAAAACTGTAAAAAAAAAGTGGAAAGATAAATAAAATTAAAGCAATCTTATGTGAAATGTGTTACTCATCCTGTTAAAGTTTAATTTATCTGGTTTTAAATTGTTGATCATGTTAAATACGTAAAACAAAGTTATTTAATTAAGAAACAGAAATGTTCCCATTTTGAAGAAATGATAATTTATAATTCTGATGGTCAGATAAATTCTTTTCTGCCATCAAATGCATACCTTAAACTCAGAAATATGATTCATAAAAAGAGTTTAAAAAAGTTAATTAGTACAAATAAGTACTTTGATTATCCTGTATGATTTTGATTAGAAAAACTAGATAATTTGCTCTCAACACTCCCTCCCTCTCCGAATGTTACAGGCACAAATTGTCCTATTCTTAAGAATATGTTACTTTTTTTTCTAATTATAGCAGCTTTTATTATTGATAATAACATAATTTTAAAGAATTTTTTAATGAAACTTTTGTATTAAAAATATTCTTTCGTTATTTTAATTGTTTAAAGTATAAGTTGAGGTTAATTTTTTGTATTGGAATAAGAATTGTATTCTTTTATATAAATTATTGTTGGTGCATAAATGATATTTTATATGGTTTATTTCAAATAGAAGAGAATAAATGCGTAACGGATTTAGTGTTTCAGCTCTGATTTATATATCGTTATTTTAAAGATAAGAATAAAATTGCAAATTTAAAAAAAGATTAATTACCCAACCCAATCGTGTTAGTTCCCTGCTTTTTAAATTAACAGTTTTTTTCTTAAATATATGTAACTGCAATATGTACCATTTTTTGTCAATGAAAGCAAAGGACTTTAAATTAGTTTAATTTCAATAAAATAAGGATAATGCTGACCTTAAGGAATCGATTATAATAGATAATGACATTAAGAAAGTCTCTCGTAAAAGTAGAAAGAATTATCAAAACAACGAAATAATATATATTTTTTCGAATGACTTTATTTTTTATTGACTGAAAAACAGAGATTTATTTAAACTAAAATACCTTAAGTGATGACATTTCTTCAGTTATTCTCAACGAAACAATGTTCATAGCTTTTTTATTAAATTAAATACGTTTTTTAAATTAAATTAAATAAGTTTTTTTTTATTAAATTAAAGGTTGCATTTCATTTTCGAATGAAAACAATGTTGCTAAAAAGCATAAAAAATTCCAAGTTTCAATTTAAAAAATTTAAAGATCTTAATTTAAAAAAATATAAAATAAGAACAAAATCTAAGCACACAATAAACAGTAAAATCATGAGTTAAAGTACTATATAAATGAAATTTGATATACGAACATTAAAAAAAAAGCAATTGTTGAGTGACCATTCATATAAAACAATTCTAACAGAACATAAATACACAGTTTTAAATGTCTCAAATGGGTTACCTTCTCATACATTTAGGCATCTGCTTACCTCCTTAGAAATAAATTTACTTTTGTTTTCTTTCTGTTGTCTAAAGAAACATTTTATTAAGAATGGGAATAATGAATATCACGATTTATGTTTAAAAAAAAAGACAGTTGCAAATAATTTCAATTAGTCTCAATTAAAGTTAAATTTTAATTTCAAAAATTGAGCAAAATAAAAGTTAACAGAAAATTTATTTCTGAATAAGAAGAGTTAATTTAAATGAGCAATTAAATGAGCTAAAAACTGGAATTTAACAGAGAGTATTAGAACGTTTGTCACAGAAAAAGTCTCTTGACAAAATAGCCTAAGTAAATGTCAACTAGAGTCACCCCCTTGGATCCCTTAAAAGCTTACATCTATTTTTCTAGAACATTTAGGTAATTGTTTGTTTAAGATAATTTACGTATAAATATACGACAAATAGATGATTCTGTGAATATATAAAATTTTCAACAAAAAAAAAATGTCAAAAGAGCCCAGGGCTATAAAAATTATCAAGGCAATTTAAAGGAGCAAAAATGGCATTTTCCATAGTACAAAATGAGGTGGCTATGTTTTGTGGAGTCAGAAAACTGTGGGTAGGCCGGGATAACCTGGTTGGTAGGGCATTGGGCCCATGTCCAAGAGTTCGCGGGCTCGTTCCCCTCCGCCGAAGACTCCCGGTAGTAAATGGTGACTGATGCACGATAAATCTGTCGAGTCGCAAAGTCCTCCATGGTTCCATAACAAATCAATACCTCTAGGGGTACTGATCCAGGAGTTTCCTTGTCTTCTGGATTGGTTCAAAATTACAAGACTACGGAGTTGAATATTAGTAATCGTAAACCCAACAATTGGGTAAGCTGTTCAACGACGGACATAAAAAAAAATATGTATCCGTTGTTGTTTCTAACGCCACATGCCATTACCAGCAATCCTGCTGGGTGAACTAAGCGAGTTTGAAGAAGGTGGGTTTCATGAGTTTCTAAGGTGCCATCTTGTGACACAAAATACGACTTCAGACGCGTTACAGCCCGTTTCAGAGGAGGACCCAGTCATACATCCACTCATTCATTTTCAGATTCTGACCTGAACGAGAGAACGATCCATCTCCAATTCAATATCACCAGAGGTATTGATTTGCTACGGGAACTAGGAGGACTTTGTGACCCGACAGATTTAAAGTGCACCAGTTACCATTTACTACACCAGCAGGCGAGAATCATAACCTCTTGGCGCAACGCCCTAGCAACCAGGCTATCTCCGCCCTGCAAACATGAATCTAAAACATCTTTAGTAGTATTTCATAATCACAAAAAA
Source organism: Parasteatoda tepidariorum (assembly GCF_982258835.1). Classification (NCBI taxonomy): domain Eukaryota; kingdom Metazoa; phylum Arthropoda; class Arachnida; order Araneae; family Theridiidae; genus Parasteatoda; species Parasteatoda tepidariorum. The sequence continues at coordinate 117,030,575 of NC_141758.1, read as the reverse complement.
TCCTGAAACAAAACTATATTGTCTTTTCACCGTTAGATCACCTTATGTTAAATTCTCCCATGAGTGCTCAAACATCATTGCTAGCTATCATAGATTGCATTGTTAAATATTAGTAATAACAATAATGATTTTTATTTATTTTTAATAATGTAATAGTTGTAGGTTTTTAATTTTTCTTGGACAACAATTAAAAAATATTACTAAAAAATCCGAATTCGTCCTTTGATGTTAACAAACGGTCAGAATATTATTTAGTCAGAATATTTATGAAAATTGTTCTGATAATTGAAACTTTATTTAATTCTAACGTTTATTTAGAAACACTCCCTTCCCAAATCACTATAAAATTCTATGTTAATTGATACAATTGTTTTGACGCGGCTGAAACTGGCCGTCGTAATGTATCCAATTTATATTATATATCGCCTCATTTATACACTAATGTAAACAAGTGCAAACCGGTTTCGTAAAAACACTGAAACTGTATTATAGTACCACCTGATAATTAAGATTTAACATGAAATTTTATAGTGCATTTAATAATTTGTTCATGTAATGTACATAAATCCATCTCGATTGGTGAGACAAGCTCGTGAATTTTGTTGTAGTTCATTTACGTTGCACTAGAGTTGCACAATGGGCTATTGGCGACGGTCTGGGAGACATCCCTGAGGATGATCCAAAGACATGCCATCACAATTTCGATCTTCTGCAGAGGGGATGGCACCCCCGCTTCGGTAGTCCAACGACCTGCACGCGTAGTCGAGCACTTTACGGTAGCACAGTTTAACGAGGACCCATACCGCACACCCTCGGTCCCTACGCAGTCTGATCCAAGTGGGTCACCCTCCCGCACACTGACCGCAGCCAGTGATGCTTGGCAAACTGCGGGACGACAAACTCGTGAAAAGGTGGTTATTCAAAAAAAGCTCTTGACCCAAGCTCTCCCCTAGAAACTATCCCAAACAATTCAATCTTACACCTTTTGTGATTTTTTTCTTCATAACAGGTTATATGGCAAGATTTTAATCAGAAAAACGTCTATAGCTTTATTATACCACATTTCTCCATAAAGGATGGCATATATGGACAGAAAAAAATCCAATAGATTCTGAGAAATAATATTAATTTCATGATAACTGTCGCATAATGTTTCACATATTGGAAATGTTAGAGATTTTAGAGTCATCAAAATACAGAAACTGCAATATTTTATTTTCCAGTTATCATTGATATTAAATTTACTTGAAATGTTATGTATTATGTTTATTCATCTTTTTGAATAGTAATAGGCATTAAATTCATCAAAAGTAGTAAAAAGATTTTTTTTTTAAATTTATTTAAAAAGAGAGTTTTGAATAAAAATAAACTGAATATTTTTGAAGAAATAAAAAGTTTTAAACTGATTTCTGTAAATGAAGTTCGCTTCATTATTTATGAGTAATACTTATTTAAATGTTCAAGCAAGCAATAATCTGTGCAAAAATTCTATTTCAATAGGGATTTTTTTAAGTAATTTACTCAATTTTGGAGAATTTTCTAAAATGTACAAAAACCAAAAGATTTTTTTGATAAATCAGTAGAAACCGACGAAATCCAGTAGTCTAGTGGAGTTGACAACTATGATAATGGTATTACACGCTTGAAATCCGTTTTTGACAGCTAAAGACGTAGTGGGAATAAATCTACAGACGGTTAATTATTTACACGATTAAAATTTTTATAATTTAAAATAAATTTTATAAATGAGCCACTTATTGGATATCGAAATCCTCAGAGCAAAACTCTCTTCTACACTTTCCCCCGATAGCGTGTGGCATTGTATGGTAGTTTCTGTCTGGATTTTCAAATAGATTAAAATCTTTTTAGTTAGGAAACTATATGGGACTGAAAACTACATAGTTTTAAAAGAAAGCGTTGTGGAAATTTTAAAAATTATTTTGAACAAATAAATACGAAAAATATAAAGAAAAGACGCAAATGAAAAGAGGAGGAGAGGGAAGGGAACCCAAAATGGCGAGAGTTGCGATCACCCATAAAAGAAATCGAACCATTTTTTAACCCTGCGTTTGAACAGCCCTGTAGAGCAGTGTTTCCCAAAGTGTGGTACGCGTACCCCCTGGGGTACGAGAACAGTTTAGAGGGGGTACGCGTTCTTATGCGAAATATCTTGTAACAAACGAAAATTTCAAAAAATTTTATTTAAAAACAAAGCTAGCCATGAAAATTTACGATTACGTATTTTTCTATTGGTTATTTTTTCCAGAGTTAACAGTTAATAATTAGCGGTGTCAACAGTCAGTTGTGATTTTTAACTTTCGCGTAATTTTTTTATAGTAAAAAATGCATTAGCATTTTTTAGCAAAAAATGCATTTTTTATGAGTGGTACACAGCGTTACGAAAAATTTAGAAAGGGTACACAAAACTCATAAGTTTGGGAAACACTGTGCTTAGCTGATGCTCTCACCAGCAACGTTTTCCCGATGTCGAGCTCATTTTCTCCTTTCTTTCTCTTTCTAAATTTTCTAAGTCCGTTTGTATTATGGAATCGTCCTGTCCCTCGTCTTTTATCCCTTCAGTGGGTCGATAAATGAGTACCAAGCATGCTTGGGAACTAAACACTAGGGGTTCCGCGTTCGGCTGACCACCTAAACCGGAACATCTGCTCCTGCACTCCAAAGCCCTAAGTCAAGACTACTGAGATGGGCACAGTAGGCCTTGGTCCTCTATGGGCTGTCGTGCCACTGAGTGTAGCTTTTATTGGTTCATTTGAGAGACTTCTTTTAAAACAGGACAGCACTCTCATCCAAATAGTTCTTCGCTGTGGCAAAAAGAATTATTACCATGATTAATCGTTTTCTTTTAATATTTTTAGTTAAATATATGAAGCTCTTGGTAATCGTAAGGTAATTTATTTTATTCAATTTCTACTATTTTAGTTCACACTCTTCCTATACCTTGTACAAATTTTCAATCCTTAATAAAATACTTTTTATCCATCCACTCAAATTTCGCATTAAGGTCACAGTCAACGGTGAATACTGGGGTAAGTGAATCAATTGAACAGTTGATTTTATTCAGTAAATTTTGTTCTGTTGAACCTAGTCTCAAAATGTTACTAAAAAAAATTTTTTTTTTGGATTTTAAAAGTTTTAAAAATGCTCTGAAAAGCTTTAGTCTAATTTTTAAATGCAAAAAGTGCTTAAATTTGGTAACCAGGTACATAAAGAGCTTCCAATGAATAAAAAGAATTACATAAAATAACGGAATTTAGCTTGATAACATGCTAGTACACAATGAGAAAAATTCTTTAACCGCGGCAGATCGGACACCGGTATTCCTTATTTTCAAGCTCTCTAATTAAAAGTAAAATATATATTTTGAATTCGAAAAACAATGGAATAGTTACTGAAAAATTGGTACTTTATACTAAAATCCTATTCCAAAATATTCAGTCATATTTCAGAAATTTGATTTTATAAATTACCTGTAATATTGGAAAATTAGGATTGATGTTTAATAATGGTTTTAAAAAGATCTCCTCCCCCACCTCAGCATTTGGAAAATTCTGAAATAACTAAGGAAACCCTTTCAGCAGTTAATTTAATTCTTTAAATTTTGCTCTATTGAACCTAGTCACAAAATTTTACTCAAAATTATTTTGAAAGTTTTTTAATTAAATTTTAAGTAACTTTATTAGTCTAATCTTTAATCAGTCTAAATACAAAAACTTTTTAAATTTGGAAAGTAGGTGCAAAAGATCTTTCAATGAATAAAAAGAATTAGTACATAAAATAACGGAACTTAGTTTGTTAACCTACAAATACGCAATTCCTTAACCTTTGACGCAGATGAGACAGTTTCCCATTTTTATATTCCTGACACTTTAATTGCAAGTAAAAATATTTTTCGGTATAATAAATCATAAAATCAGTCTAAAATTTACTAAAAAATCTCAAATAATCTGAAATCTATTCTGAAAAATATAATCCAAAAAGTAGTTCTAATTTTTTTAATTTATAATTGATTTTGTTAATTAAAGAAACTTCAATGATGAATTACTATTTCTTAGATGTAATTAATTTTCTAAAAAGTGTAAATTTAGAAGTGAGCAGCGTTACAAGAATTTTACCTTTACAGCAAAAAAAAAAAAAAAATTGCCATTCTCTATTTCATAACCATAAATGATCAAAATGCTAAATATTTTATTTTCATTTGTTTTGATTTTACTTTTTAATGAAAAATAAAAGAGTTAAGAACACTTCATTAACTTTTTTGGAAGTGTGTACTCTTTAGTCAGTAGAATGCTTATCATAATGGAGAACTTATATAACTGAAATATTACGTTCTAGTAATAATGGAAAATTAAAATTGAAATTTAATAAAGGTTTCGACAAGATCTCTTCCCAGCCCTTCAGCATTTGGAAAATTAGAATTCTGTAGAAACTAAGTGAGCCATTTGAACAGTTGATTTCATTTAGTAAATTTTGTTCCATTTAACCTATTCATAAAATTTAAATTTTTTTAAAGTTTTTGAAAATTTTAAACATGCTTTAAAATTTAAGAAACTTTATTAGTCTAATCTTAAAATACAAAAACTTTTTAAATTTGATAACTTGGTTCAAAAGAGATGTCGGTTAACAAAAAGAATTAGATAAAATAACGGAATTTAGTTTTTTTGCCAACTAATACACAGCGAAAAAAAATCTTTAACCTTTGACGCAGATGGGACATCGGTATTCCTTTAATATATTTTTCAATCTCTCTAAATTACAAGTAAAAATATATTTTGTTATTTTTAATTCTAAAAACAGTTTAGTAGTTACTAAGAAATCGGTTAGATTATCGGTACTTGATACTAAAATAAAAAATCCAAATAAAAAATTAGTCACATTTCAAAAAATTGATTTTGTACATTACATAAATTTAAATAATGAATAACTGTTTCTTAGATGTCAATAACTGAAAAGGAAACAAATTTGTAAATGGAAGTGAGTCGCGGTTTAAAAATTTTACAGGAGCAAAAAGTACCGTCTCATTCTGTATTTTATAATAAAAAATTTAAATGCTTAATATATTTTCATTAGTTGTGAACTTAACACAATTAAAAAAGGTATGAAATATATCTATATAACAAATTTTTGGCACAGTTTTCCACTGTTGTCGAAGCACTTATTGGCTGGAAAAATCACGTGGTAGGATTTAGTTTTTCTATATTGTTATCAGCATAAAATGTCAAAAGGTATTTTTTTTCTATAAATATATCTGTATCCCTAATTTAAATGTGTTTTTCTCTACTGCTGTTATTACGCTTTTAATTCCAATTCAAGAGTTTAAAACTACGAGAATTATTTTATTTTTATAACGAAATTCTGGACTACATTTTAAAATAAAGTTTATTAAAAAGGTGTATTCTTATTAAGAGTTTTATAATGATTTTTCTTCAAACATTAATATATTGTTATAAATACAGTTAGGGATTCTTTAAATGATTTAGAACTTAACGATCAGCTTCATGCACAACGTGATTTAAGCAAAAATGGTATTTATTAAACATATCCGCCCGTTTGGTAAGCGGAAATATTAAATAATTGTCGTGGACTCAAATATGTTTAAGCAACAAAATGTTTGAACAATATAAATGTTAGTTTAAAAACTGATTACATCTGTTTCACCAATAGATCTAAATATTTATAATACTAATAGATAATATTTTGACATGGAAATAGAGGCACAAGCGTAAGCAAACGGAATTACTTTTAGTACGTACATGTAAATGAATAATTTTAACTTTAGAATAAACACTGTTTCCTGTCAATCAATAACAATTATTGCGAAGTAATCGGCAGTGTCTGTTTAATAAAAATTGTGCGTCGAAGAACATAATCTGGATCTCAATTCTCAAGAGTATATCAGATAAAAGCACATATTCTTATTAGTAGGGAGAATTTTACTCTCTATGTTACTTTTCTGAATTCAATTTTTCACTAAGAAAAGTTCTTTAAAAAGTATACATGTTGACAGGCATAAAAATTCTTCTAAATACTTGTCTAGTGTCTCAAGATTTAACTAAATTCGGTTCTAATAAAATCTACATTTGCTTTGGAAACTATTCGTAAAGTATTTAGAGACTAGTCCAAGTAACATCATAATATTTCCCTAATGCAAATTTCAAATAAAATCTACAGATATTAATGATATTCACAAATTTATCTTGAAAGTGGTAGTTTAAAACTGAACTTTAGTCCGGAAAAAGAAATTCTATATAAACGAAAAATAAAACTAACCAATTTGTCCATCAAATAATTTTATTAAAATATATTAATTACATATATTTCAAACTGCATCTAGGCATTACATCTTTCTACCATTTACAAATTAGGTTTAAAACAATATCTTCCTTATTTTACATGGAGCTCTAACAACATTTACAATGTTTTTTTTAGCAACATTTCACATTAAACTTGCGCTTTATTTACACAAACGAAATATTAGTATGGATTTCTTACAGTATACAATAAGCTATCATACATACCATATATCTTTGATATTTAATTACACAATGCAAGAGTCATGAATATTTATAATCTATAGAAAATTCTCCTTGTAAAAATATGTATCAGAACAAAAACAATTAACCTGTATGCATTAAAATTTAATTCTCAAATTTTGTCATTTTAAACAGTATCTAAAAAAAATCTCCAAAAATTTTTGAAAAAGATTTTAAATTTTAAAATTAAGTCTCTATTGCACCTGAAACTTATATTTTGACAAATTAAATTTTTAAAATTTTTCAGAAATTAACTTAAAACAAATTTATATGAAAGGCAGATTTGCGCATCGAGTTTTTCATTAGATTAGATTTTAGACTGCAATTTTACATAGAATTGGCACTACATTTCACTTTCAGTTAAAGTTATAAGGCTACATAAAATTTAAACTGTTAATTTATAACTTTCAGAAGGCACAGTTAAAAAAGCAAATTTAAAAAAGATTAGCTGAATTTTTCTAACGAATTTTTTCACTTTTAGTCTGGTGTATAGTAAAATCCTGAAGATTTACAGCTACTTAGTGTTTTGAGCAAAAAATAGATAAAGTTTGATTATTGAAAACACGCGTCTGAAGAAATCGGGGAACTCCTGCATTCGAAAAGTCAGTTGTATCCTACTTATTCTGTTTGGAGTCAAAGCTGCACGAGTATATATCAAAAAAGAATAACTAGTTTCAAGTTCTTAAAGAAAGACTGCCGTTAAAGATTTCTACAAAGCACAAGGATACTGATCCACTACAGAAGCGCACATGTTTGAATCGAGAAGTTCCGAAACGGCTGGACGAGTGTGAAACATGACGAGAAAGCAGAACGGCCGACTACCACCTCCACGTCATTATCCACACTAGTCTAGAACATTCCGAAGCTTCCGATTCACACTTGCACACTCATGCAGCAGATCGATATCCCCAAATTGTGTAGATCTGCTATATCATCGACTATAAATGCGGTAGTACTGGCTGCACTTCATTCAGCCGTGTTTCAATCGAAGTCTTAATATTTGCGTACTATTAAGTATAAATTTCGTTCTAGACATTTATAAAATGATACAAATGCAATTTCGATGTAGTGTCTAAAAATTTACCCGAAAGGATCAGATGTTCATGATGGCATCTCTAATGGCATTACCACGTGAATTTGGTTACTATACTGTTCCTTGTTTGCTTTGAGTTAAGCGGTGCTATATTAACCGTTTGAGTGAGGTGAAGAGCTATCGCACTTCGCTTGTTATGTGCCAAAAATGCGGAGAAGCGCTATTGTACCGAAAATGCTAAGACGCTGCCGTTGGTTAGTAGTTGGTTGGTAGTAGTTAGTACTTTGTTAGTAGTAGTTTGTTAGTAGTGTTGTACGCATTTCATTCCGCACTATTAGCATATATAAGAAAACTCTTCAGCACTCAAACGGTTAAAAGTGGAACCTACATCTAAAAGTAGATAATGAGAATTTCTTAGAAATTATACTTCAGACAATTTAACTTAATATAGGTAAACACTATTAGCGATTCCAAAAGTTGGTTTAACGTTTTGAATTATATGACCCTGATTTCGTATCATTTATGACATCTAATATATATAATTTTCTTACGTGGCTCCCGAATTTTGGCTGTATTTCATTTCCACCGGTGGCAACGTTTGCTTTGTTTTTTTACGTTACTATCTCTCTTACACGGTGAATCAACCAATGATTGCCTCTAAAAATGTCACATGCTAAATCTAGCTGAGGTGGCTAGACATATAGCGCTTTTAAAAACGGAAACTGAAATAACCAGAGAGCATCAGCTGCGCCAATCTCATACTATTAAGCTAGGCAGAAGTGAATAGTCTTTGTCGATGGATCTCTATTAGTATTTTGTCGAAAGCGCTTTTTTCACGAATTTATATATTACGAATTTATTTGACGATTTTTGATTTATATCACGAATTATACTATAGCACATTTCTAATAGGTTTAACAAGTTACATGTCATTTATTTGAATTAAAAATTTAAATGGCTTAGTATTTACTAAAAAGATGCAATTTTTTAAAGAAAGTTGTTATATGGATTTGAATTCTTAGAATTTTGTGCATTTGCAACGTAAATCATGTTTCTCAGAATTTGCAAATCTGCTTTCCATATTAGTTTAAAACACACAACACTTAAATAAGCTTATTGTTATCTACGTCATTGGTTCTTAAAGTATTCAACGCAATTGCAACTTACAATGAGACTCTGAAAATTATTCAAAATTTTGCTGTTAGATATAAAAATGAACACATTAAGAAAGTTTGTTTATACTTTACCTCATGGATTATTCTGGTATCTTCAAATAGTAGATTCAAACTTCTATCCGAAATTTTTGCCCTCTCTGACCAAGAACCTATATTTGTAGCACTTTTGCACGAGATCGGTATAGTTAAAAGAAATAGTTCAGTTTAAAAATACGAGTTAGAGAACTTTTGAAACACTCATTTGAGTCGAAATCTATATATTTACTTAACACCAAACTTACGATTTTTCAAATCTTAAATTGGCAACATTTAATTTATACGTTAATACGTTGAACCTATTATTTTTTAAAAACGCATAAATACATATTTTATTTTATTAGAAACATATGAAAGTTTACATTAAACGTATACATTAAACGTATAACGATTTCATATACCCGCTAATCAATTCTGCACTGCTACGCTCTGCCAACGCGTTAAATTCAGATTTTTTGCGTAACTTTGTAGAGCTAAAATATTACTTAACCAGGGCCTGACCAGACAGGATCGGGAATTTAACATTTGGAGCTGTGCATCCACTGAGAATGTTATGGTTTGTGATAAGATAAACTTTGCAAAAGAGTTAATGCGGGAAAAATTTTCAACCATACGTCATTTTAAAATTTTTTATTTTTGATCAAATTTTACAGCCAATTAACATTCTTTACTGAATTGCGCATATGTGACCATTATTTAACACTTCACTTTTAATAAAATATTGACTAATTCGAGATTTAATAAAACATAATAAAATTTTAAACGTTCATTTATATTTTATTCTTCAAAAACCTTACTGTAAGAAAGCAATTCAAAAATGTGTAAGAGGATGGACAATTACACGACTATGCATTTAAAAAAGATTCACGAACTTAGACTGCTTCAGGGCATTTATTGTTTATGTTGCTCAAGAGATCTTCAAAATTAAAGCTAAAAAGTTTAATTTGTGTTTTGTATTTTATTAATTTTAGCTTTTTGGTATAAGTCATCCAGTCTTAGTACAAATAACCGGTTCTAAAATGTCTTTCGAGTTAAGAATTTGTTTTATTTTCAAAATAAAAATTCAGATTTTGCAAATAGTTATTAAAATAGATGCACGTTTTTAAAACTTTGTTGGTATCTTTAATGCGCCTGTTACAAAATTTTATTTTATCCGAATTAGAAATTTGGATTCGAACAAAGCTGAATTTCAGTACTTCTAAAATATTTCTAAAAGTTTTTCCATGCAATTTTCACTAAACTTAATAAAAATAACTGAAAATGATCGAAACAGCATAACCCTAATTAAAAAAAAAATTACTATCTTATAATTGATAAAAATTTAATTTCAAAATTAAATTTTAAGTATACTCTTAATATTATAACTTTTACCGCGTAATTATGCCCCATTGTTTAAACTTATTTTGCCGCCGAGTCAATGAATTAATGTTAGCTTATGGTTAAAATACATGTTATAGTTAGTATTATGTTAGTCGTATGTTAGTATTTAGCCAAAAATAACGTACATGAAATATGAATGCATAACTCAATTCCTTAAACATGAATTGCCTCAAATTTGCTCATCCAGGCATATTTACATTAAAAAGGGAAAATTTTCTAAATTTATTTACATTTTGAAACTATGGCTAGATAGTGTCAGATTCTTTTAAATTTTTAAGATATCCTTTTATCACGTGCTATGCTCATAGCCAGTTTCGAATAGCTAAACTAGCCGAAACATCCGTAATAAATATTGTTCAGTGCTGAAATTTTTATTTGAACAGATACTTTTGACACTGAATATGTACCAAAACAGCTAAAAATATTTAAGAGGTGATATGAAGCAAATTGAGGCAAATCCATTTAAAGATTATCGTTATGCAAATAGACTCGGCGGAGAAATAAGATTAAAAACAAGACTAGTTTTGTAGAGACCCATTTATTAATGTATTAAAAATATCTTATTAGAAATATAATTTCAGTTTATCTTAAGAAATCAACTGGTAAGTTGAAATATTTTATTTACCAAAATTCTAACTTATCTAACATTTTCAGTGCATGCGATAATGTGTATAATTAGTTCGATCTACAGATAAAAATTACTGTTACGCCAAATCGTGTTAGCGACCAGTTTTCTTTTGAGTAGCAAAATTAGAACATTTCTTGAGCAAACGTAACGCGTTCCACTACGCTAACTTAATTACTAGACTGTCTTGATTTTTCATAAATTTTTGATTTAATAGTTTCGTTCTCAAACTTTATATAAAGCACATTCTTTTAAATTTGGAATAAATACCTAGAATGGTTATTACCTACACTATATAAATGATCGACAAATTATAAATTTAAATTTGTTTTGTGAAATTTATCTTAATACAATTACGTAAATGAAAATAAGACCTAATGTGTGAAGTGCCAACTTAACTATACAACATTAATTGCTTTCCATCAAAGCTAACTAAGATTAGGACAAAAATAAAATTTGAAAAATGCGATACTATGACGAGACAGCTAGACGTTATTGCATGAATGGTTTTAAATAATTTAAGTGATGGGTGCACAGACAGACAGATCCGGAATAGTAAGATAAAATTGGTATTTCGAACAGTACGGGATAACTTAAATTCGAAAACTGGTATTTAATAAGTATTTTACTGGTGAGGTGGGGATTAATTGATAACTATCAATTTCATACCGTGTGTTTTATTAAGGTAACACTAAATTTGTGATATTTTATGTACTAGTTTTCCGGTTTCTAAGCATCTCGTTACCTCAAAGAGTTTTAAAATTTTGATTCAATAAATACCGGTTTTTATCTGAACCCTGGAATTTTTTAAAGATCAATTTAGATCAATTAAAGATCAATTTATTAATTTTTAAAGATCAATTATTTTGAAGATCAAGACAAATTTAAGAGTTAGTTTATTTTAATAATATCCTACAAAATTTGAGATACGAATTTTGTCTATTAGATACAACTTCCTCAAATCTTTTTTACTTAAGTTTTGCTTAAACTTCAGATTAAGTGTATTTTAACAGTAGATTTTTAACTTAACTAACCCCCCCCCAACCACACATTTACTTCAACAGATTCTAAAATATGAAAGTAACGCATGATATATTTGGTGGAAATATATTGAAAAGGAATATTTAAATATTTGTAATACCAAAATTAAATCCGATATAAAGTTTTATTCATCTAAATACGTTTCGTCTGAGAATCGAATGGAAATATTGATTTTTAACAATTCTCTGAATTTAATGATTTGAATTTAAACTGGCACACCAAAACAATTCTTTTGAATAATACAATTCAGATAGTGTACTAGACAATAGTTCCGAGGAAATACAATAAATCAAAATTAGTTCTTTTGTGCTAATATTTAATTTTTCTTAAATATTATGGCATAGCTGATAATGAGCAATAGATAACAATAAGCTTGTCTTAATAATTTTAAGACTATTGACAATGCGCATATAGACATTAAAGATAGCCGAGACATTAAAGGTGCATCCCATTTTTAGAGACCAAATTTAATTTAAGATTTAATGGGTAAATATGACTCAAAATAATTTAAGACTAAAAACTTCTAGGTATGATAAAAAGAAATATTTAAGCTAATTAAGATTTAATTATTCTTTACGTTTAAGAAAAATTTCTGAAATAAACTTTTAAGCAATCTATATTTAAAATTTCATATAATTTATAAATATGTGTTTAGATTTAATTAAAAATATTTATAGAACCTAATTCTTATGAGAGAAAAATTTAAATTTAAATAATCAAAATATTGAAAATGGAATTTTCATATTATTCAAGGAGAATATAACAATAAACCTCTTGTTCAGTTGAAGAAATACAATCAGCGTTTCTGTTATGTCATGACAACTAGGCAACTGAAGTAGGTCATCTTGGCAAACTGCGATCCTCATGGTAGCTAGGTCAGCAATGGACATCTTGGCAAACTGCGATCCTCATGGTAGCTAGGTCAGCAATGGACATCTTGGCAAACTGCGATCCTCATGGTAGCTAGGTCAGCAATGGACATCTTGGCAAACTGCGATCCTCATGGTAGCTAGGTCAGCAATGGACATCTTGGCAAACTGCGATCCTCATGGTAGCTAGGTCAGCAATGGACATCTTGGCAAACTGCGATCCTCATGGTAGCTAGGTCAGCAATGGACATCTTGGCAAACTGCGATCCTCATGGTAGCTAGGTCAGCAATGGACATCTTGGCAAACTGCGATCCTCATGGTAGCTAGGTCAGCAATGGACATCTTGGCAAACTGCGATCCTCATGGTAGCTAGGTCAGCAATGGACATCTTGGCAAACTGCGATCCTCATGGTAGCTAGGTCAGCAATGGACATCTTGGCAAACTGCGATCCTCATGGTAGCTAGGTCAGCAATGGACATCTTGGCAAACTGCGATCCTCATGGTAGCTAGGTCAGCAATGGACATCTTGGCAAACTGCGATCCTCATGGTAGCTAGGTCAGCAATGGACATCTTGGCAAACTGCGATCCTCATGGTAGCTAGGTCAGCAATGGACATCTTGGCAAACTGCGATCCTCATGGTAGCTAGGTCAGCAATGGACATCTTGGCAAACTGCGATCCTCATGGTAGCTAGGTCAGCAATGGACATCTTGGCAAACTGCGATCCTCATGGTAGCTAGGTCAGCAATGGACATCTTGGCAAACTGCGATCCTCATGGTAGCTAGGTCAGCAATGGACATCTTGGCAAACTGCGATCCTCATGGTAGCTAGGTCAGCAATGGACATCTTGGCAAACTGCGATCCTCATGGTAGCTAGGTCAGCAATGGACATCTTGGCAAACTGCGATCCTCATGGTAGCTAGGTCAGCAATGGACATCTTGGCAAACTGCGATCCTCATGGTAGCTAGGTCAGCAATGGACATCTTGGCAAACTGCGATCCTCATGGTAGCTAGGTCAGCAATGGACATCTTGGCAAACTGCGATCCTCATGGTAGCTAGGTCAGCAATGGACATCTTGGCAAACTGCGATCCTCATGGTAGCTAGGTCAGCAATGGACATCTTGGCAAACTGCGATCCTCATGGTAGCTAGGTCAGCAATGGACATCTTGGCAAACTGCGATCCTCATGGTAGCTAGGTCAGCAATGGACATCTTGGCAAACTGCGATCCTCATGGTAGCTAGGTCAGCAATGGACATCTTGGCAAACTGCGATCCTCATGGTAGCTAGGTCAGCAATGGACATCTTGGCAAACTGCGATCCTCATGGTAGCTAGGTCAGCAATGGACATCTTGGCAAACTGCGATCCTCATGGTAGCTAGGTCAGCAATGGACATCTTGGCAAACTGCGATCCTCATGGTAGCTAGGTCAGCAATGGACATCTTGGCAAACTGCGATCCTCATGGTAGCTAGGTCAGCAATGGACATCTTGGCAAACTGCGATCCTCATGGTAGCTAGGTCAGCAATGGACATCTTGGCAAACTGCGATCCTCATGGTAGCTAGGTCAGCAATGGACATCTTGGCAAACTGCGATCCTCATGGTAGCTAGGTCAGCAATGGACATCTTGGCAAACTGCGATCCTCATGGTAGCTAGGTCAGCAATGGACATCTTGGCAAACTGCGATCCTCATGGTAGCTAGGTCAGCAATGGACATCTTGGCAAACTGCGATCCTCATGGTAGCTAGGTCAGCAATGGACATCTTGGCAAACTGCGATCCTCATGGTAGCTAGGTCAGCAATGGACATCTTGGCAAACTGCGATCCTCATGGTAGCTAGGTCAGCAATGGACATCTTGGCAAACTGCGATCCTCATGGTAGCTAGGTCAGCAATGGACATCTTGGCAAACTGCGATCCTCATGGTAGCTAGGTCAGCAATGGACATCTTGGCAAACTGCGATCCTCATGGTAGCTAGGTCAGCAATGGACATCTTGGCAAACTGCGATCCTCATGGTAGCTAGGTCAGCAATGGACATCTTGGCAAACTGCGATCCTCATGGTAGCTAGGTCAGCAATGGACATCTTGGCAAACTGCGATCCTCATGGTAGCTAGGTCAGCAATGGACATCTTGGCAAACTGCGATCCTCATGGTAGCTAGGTCAGCAATGGACATCTTGGCAAACTGCGATCCTCATGGTAGCTAGGTCAGCAATGGACATCTTGGCAAACTGCGATCCTCATGGTAGCTAGGTCAGCAATGGACATCTTGGCAAACTGCGATCCTCATGGTAGCTAGGTCAGCAATGGACATCTTGGCAAACTGCGATCCTCATGGTAGCTAGGTCAGCAATGGACATCTTGGCAAACTGCGATCCTCATGGTAGCTAGGTCAGCAATGGACATCTTGGCAAACTGCGATCCTCATGGTAGCTAGGTCAGCAATGGACATCTTGGCAAACTGCGATCCTCATGGTAGCTAGGTCAGCAATGGACATCTTGGCAAACTGCGATCCTCATGGTAGCTAGGTCAGCAATGGACATCTTGGCAAACTGCGATCCTCATGGTAGCTAGGTCAGCAATGGACATCTTGGCAAACTGCGATCCTCATGGTAGCTAGGTCAGCAATGGACATCTTGGCAAACTGCGATCCTCATGGTAGCTAGGTCAGCAATGGACATCTTGGCAAACTGCGATCCTCATGGTAGCTAGGTCAGCAATGGACATCTTGGCAAACTGCGATCCTCATGGTAGCTAGGTCAGCAATGGACATCTTGGCAAACTGCGATCCTCATGGTAGCTAGGTCAGCAATGGACATCTTGGCAAACTGCGATCCTCATGGTAGCTAGGTCAGCAATGGACATCTTGGCAAACTGCGATCCTCATGGTAGCTAGGTCAGCAATGGACATCTTGGCAAACTGCGATCCTCATGGTAGCTAGGTCAGCAATGGACATCTTGGCAAACTGCGATCCTCATGGTAGCTAGGTCAGCAATGGACATCTTGGCAAACTGCGATCCTCATGGTAGCTAGGTCAGCAATGGACATCTTGGCAAACTGCGATCCTCATGGTAGCTAGGTCAGCAATGGACATCTTGGCAAACTGCGATCCTCATGGTAGCTAGGTCAGCAATGGACATCTTGGCAAACTGCGATCCTCATGGTAGCTAGGTCAGCAATGGACATCTTGGCAAACTGCGATCCTCATGGTAGCTAGGTCAGCAATGGACATCTTGGCAAACTGCGATCCTCATGGTAGCTAGGTCAGCAATGGACATCTTGGCAAACTGCGATCCTCATGGTAGCTAGGTCAGCAATGGACATCTTGGCAAACTGCGATCCTCATGGTAGCTAGGTCAGCAATGGACATCTTGGCAAACTGCGATCCTCATGGTAGCTAGGTCAGCAATGGACATCTTGGCAAACTGCGATCCTCATGGTAGCTAGGTCAGCAATGGACATCTTGGCAAACTGCGATCCTCATGGTAGCTAGGTCAGCAATGGACATCTTGGCAAACTGCGATCCTCATGGTAGCTAGGTCAGCAATGGACATCTTGGCAAACTGCGATCCTCATGGTAGCTAGGTCAGCAATGGACATCTTGGCAAACTGCGATCCTCATGGTAGCTAGGTCAGCAATGGACATCTTGGCAAACTGCGATCCTCATGGTAGCTAGGTCAGCAATGGACATCTTGGCAAACTGCGATCCTCATGGTAGCTAGGTCAGCAATGGACATCTTGGCAAACTGCGATCCTCATGGTAGCTAGGTCAGCAACGGACATCTTTAAAAAATATGCTCCCCAAGGTGACTTAATGACGATGAAGTAGTCAATGCAAAGCCTAGTTTTAAACATAAAACAAAATGTCTTTATTCTTATGGTCAAATTAACATAGGGTTAGTTAGTAAAAACTTAGTTAGAGGCAGCGTTTGATATTATTGGGTGAAGTTTTATAACTATTAGCTACGCAAATCTCGGTAAACCTCCCGAGTCACTTACAAAAATTTCATCATTTTACAAAATTCTTAAAAACTTGTAACGATGTTCATATCAGTCCGAACATTTAATTCCTACTCACAGGACCTCTGAGCTATGTGCGTGCTTTTCAAATATCTATCACAGAAATCTATATTAACAAATGCTGACGAAGTTTAAATGAAAACGAAATTTCAATTACCAAAAACTTTAAATAACCACGGAATTAAGAAATTTACAGTCGTAAGAGTTATTTTGGAGGTTTGGTGAAATGACCAAATTTCATTAGCCTCCTGATCATTAGGAGCTCTTATCAGCAGAAATTAACACCCCCCGTACAACCAAGTAACTAAATGAAACACAAATACTTTACACTGCTCAATACTTAAAAAATACTGCTACATTGCTGTAACTTGTTTATAGCATGAATTATGCATAAAATTATTTTTAATATTCTCTCTAAATATAACAAGAAAATTTTTAATTTCTTTAAAAAAAAAGTGTCAATTTTTAAGTTTAAATAAGATCTTAAAATTTAAAGAGAAATTTAGTGCAAAGATTTGACAATTTTAACTCCGTATTTCTTTCTAAAATGTAGGGAAAATCTAGACAATTTTCAACAAATTTCCATACTGAGTAGAAAAAGCAAGTTTCGGCGAAAAAACATGAAAATAGTCCCTTTATGATCGTTTTGGAACATTGAAATTACTATAAAATATGTTGCAGCGAGAAAATTTCAAAATAAGTTGCCACAAGTTTTTTTATTGATGTAGAGTGTCAAAAAAGTTTCATGGAATAGTCAAAATTATAGAGCATGGAACTAAATCAATTTTCAGTTCAATGCAAAGTTTTTATTGAGAAAAATTTTTTCCTATTAAAAAGCAAAATAACACTAATATTGTCAAATGTTTAACAAATTCTTGAGATTTTATTATGCTTTTCATATCATTTAATTATAAAATGGTCAAAGTTAAAAAATCGATTTTAGAGAGCTTCACGATTTCGGGAGTAGTCCACTGTAGCCTTAAAAAACCAATTAAGATCCGTGGTGCCACCCCCCCCCCCCGAGCGTAAGCCTTCCAATGATGCTACCTTAGCATAGGCTGATAGATGCTAATTCTGCTCTTCGCTGTAACCGACCACAGTTCTGACGTAAAATATCCTCAGCCCGTTCATGATTTAGAAACTCGTTACCATCAGACTGATCGTGGAAGGATTTACGCAATTTAAGACTTTTAAAATTAAATTTAATGAACAATAAATTTAATGTATCAACGAATAATAAATTTTGAACTTATTATTAGTTCAAATAAGTTCAAAACTACACATGTTTCATGCCACGCTAACGGCTCTACAGTAAATTCTTATTCCTAAATTTCAAAATACCTAAATTAATGTTATTACCCGAGTTTGACTATTTTATAATTTCAAAAAGAGACTTAACTACACATTAATATTGAATTTTTAATGAAAAATTTAATATTCTTAAAGCTTGATAAAAATAATAAATTCACACTCGCACCCTAGCTCTTAGTTCATCGCCAACATTATACAAAATCTAAATGCAAAGTTTCAATCAAGTCTAAAGTAAACTATTATCATGTGTGATTGCGTAGAAATCTTCGTTCTGGAAATGCATTTAAATTTTAACAAAATTCTGAGAGCAAAAACTCGAAATTCTCAGAAAATGATATGTCTTTATATAAAGTTTATATAATGTATAATAAATTGAAAATTTAATCTTTTAATTTATTCAGACAAAAAGGTTAAATTTTCAAAGCTTAAAAATATTCAAGCGTCTTTATGAGTCTACTTTCATTTTCATTTGTGAGTGAGAAAAAATTAATATGATTTCAAAAGGTGGATCAAAAATTTAAAAGGTTTTCAAAAGCCAATGAATACAACGTTCTAATGATGAAATGTTAAACAGTAGACTCATAGAATAAAAATTCTATCAAACAATACATTGATCAGGTCAAAATAAATCTTAACTTCCTTACCCAATCTAAATCGGATAATGATGATCAACATTCTTCTGTAAGGAGTAGAGCTTTTTAATCTAGAATACGCAACTTTGTGTAAAGCATCAAACATCTATTTTCAGGTAGCTTCTTGGATCCTGCAGGAAAATAGGAAACCAGTCTTTAAAAATATAAAATTTAGTGCGTGCGCAGTGGAGTATGTTTATACACTTTAACGTAATATACTTTAAGTTCGCTGATGAACATTGTATACTTATAACTAATAAATCGATAATATTAGATTAATGCTACGACAATGCTAGAGCTCTAAGCTATATATTCAGATTTCTAGATTTCAGTGCCAGTAAAATAGAATTAGATACCTTGCCTTTCAACTTAAATTGTGAAACAGTGGGGTTGGATTTGCAGCTTTAATTTAGTTTCAATGTAACAATCTAAAACAGTTGCTTTTAAATATGCCACAGTTACAAATTACCAAACGCTGGTTTCCCAAATCTAAACTCTCATGCCCAGAAAATCAGTACTATGCTTGCTTCATTTTATATGCGTGAACAAGTGTTTTTAACTAGCAAACCTTTGAAAAAAAAAATCACTTCAGAAGTAGATTAACAGATAAGCATTTACCCTCGTACCTTAAAATAAGTACACCTCACTTCGACACTCAATATATGTAACTTTTAAAAATTAAATCGTAATTTCATTCATCTCAAATATTTTAAAACTTTTATATAGTTTTGTATTTTAGAAGAAGATTTTCCTTTGCCCACTAAGCTTTTCAGATTTGTTGAAAAAACGCTCATCCCTGCTCTAGGGCTAACAAAATAGACCGAAGAAAAAGATTGGCCCCTCTCTCGTCGATCAGAGACAAATCCTGTTCTAAACAACGACCCCACACCTAAACTTTAAATATTTATACCTCGTTACAGTAGTCACCGTCACGGGTCCAGACGAATGGCTAGAGTAGCTCTTACTTTAGACAAACTATAGTTTAATCCCTTAATAGTGACATACTTCAGAAAAATTTACGAAAATGGAAAATTTAACTCTTTAATTTTGTTCTTTATATTATAAAAGTTAAAAATGGTTTTATTACAGAAATAACATTTTAAATGCAACAACTACTGTATCTATAATTTTTGCATACGCATAAAAGGTAATGGATTACACACACATCTTATGCAATTAAAACAAATTAAACAAAATTTTGAAGCTAAATATAATATAACTAGTATAATATAAAAATACAATTTTCAATACATAAATTTAAAAATCTTTTACAGTATGGTATATCCCAAAACCCCCACCCACATTTCCTTCCCTCGACTGAAGTCATTATCGGTGAAAAACTAGAACTCATCTTATCAGGTAAATAGTGAGTTCAGTATTCTAAGGTAGAAATTAACTAAGCTCGGGCTTCAAAGATTTTGTTAAACAAAATTAAAAGTTTATGCAACCTAAATTTTGAAGAAAAAAATTTATAGCACTAAACTACATAATTAAGCTTGAATATACAATATTTTGGAATTGAGTGGGAAGTCTATTAAGTTTGAAACAGTCACAAAACTTTATAATTCAATATCGGAGGGGGAAAATTGCAAAGTTTTAAAAGCAGACTGTTATATATAGTATTTAAAACATGTGTAATGTCTAGTATTCAAAAACTAATAATCACGTTAAATACTGTGAAATAAAATATATATAAAAGATTAAAACTATTGTTTATTAAAACTTTAGTTTGACTGTTCTTCGTCAACAATATATCGCAATTTTATTTCAAGTCGTTTTTACTCAATAATCTAAAGAGAATTTTAACTAAGCGAAATTGATAAATTTAAAAGTAATACTTTAAATAAGTCAATATCCCACCGAAATATTCGAAAAAGAACCATTTTTAAATTTAACAAGAGAACAAAGTTAACAAAAGAGGTATATTAATCATACTTAATACCAATCCCGAATTTTGGACAATTTCAAGCATACCATCAATTATCTCGAAAAACTTTAAGTGTATGTGAAAGCAAATTAGAAAAAGACTTACTGTAAAGTTCTATAATAATAAGTTGAGACTTAGAAACAGGCATGATTTCCTTCTTTGTACCTAAAATTGGACGGAATACACTAGTCTACAAACTCGTGAAAAAAAAAACCCACAACAACAAAGCACAGATACGAAGAGCTCGTTTGGTACCAGTCTCGCCCGTATTTTATATTCCTTAATATCGATAACGATTGGCAATTATTGTCAATCAAAGTCGAATTGAGTTGATGATGAAGAGGATCCATGCTACTCGCGTTTTTGGGGGCCTTCCTGTGCCGAGCGTCATCACCTGCCAAAAGTTCTGCAGTGTGGAGGAAGCGGGTTCGAATCCCGCCCTACCATGGATGTGTCTTCGTTCTGTCCTTATTTAAATTGTACTATCTGTCTTTCTACTTGGTAAAGGTTCCGCAGTGGACTGATCGTTGAGACATGGTTCCTAGCAGATCACCGAAGTCAAGCATCACTGGCTACGGTCAGTGAGCGGGTGGGTGACCACTTGGATCAGTCTGCGTAGTGACCGAGGGTGTGCGGTATGGGTCCTCGTTAAACTGTGCTACCGTAAAGTGTTCGACTTCGCGCGCAGGTCGTCGGGCTACCGAAGCGGGGGTGCCATCCCCTCCGCAGAGGATCAAAATTGTGATGGCATGTCTTCGGATCATCCTCCGGGATGTTTCCCAGACCGTCGCCAATAGCCCATTGTGCAGTTCTAGTGCGACGTAAAGTAACAACAACAACACTCTCGTGTATTTATACATCTTGTTCAAATTTTTATTCGTCGATAAAATACTTTTCATTCATCCATTCAAATACAAATACTTGTAGTGGATGATGACACTTGATGTGAATACAGTTGTTAATTCATTAAATTGAATCAATTTTAGTTTCATATGGGAGAAAAAATTGCAATTATTTAATAAAAAGTAATTTAAAAATAATTTTTTCTTCTCGTTGACCTGAGTAAGAATATATTACGTATTTTTATTAAATACCTAAAAGTTATTCTTTTTCAGGATATGGTGTACTTTGAATGACAAAAGTGCGCAACGATTTATTTCAATTTCCCGCAAAAATCTATTTCAATGTTGAATAAAAGACCTCGTAAATTCATCCTCGAGAGTGGAGTTAATGAATACAAAATGCAATTAAAGTAACACAAGTGTTAATTAACTTTCTATTCTATCGCTGGATGAGAAACTCTATACAAGTATTTATCATAACCAGCAATTAAGAATTCCGAGAACAAATTTTTAGATGAAGTTTTAATGATAACCAATCAAATTGACTAGGTTTAAGTTTGCCTAATGGAAATCGCTGTCAAACCAAATAGGATTGGTAGGTACTTTATTTACGTCGCACTTTTATTACTGTACAATGGGCTATTGGCGACGGCTTAGGGCTGATCAAAGTAGTCACCCAACTGCTTACTAACCGCAGCCAGTGATGTTTCGGTGTTCTACTGGGAATCGTCATTCAGTCCACTGTGGAACAATATTCAATATTAATCTACAATGTTATTATCAGAAATCTTTAAAACTTTTAGATTTTACTAAACTTAAAAAGCACTGATAATTTAGTTAAAAACTATGCTTCTTTTGATTTCCGTTCATTTCAAATTAACCATTGTATTTTTAAGGTTAGATTTAATAACAATCGCAATACCAATTATATTATATTCTTGGTGGTTTAATTTACCTTGAAGTTTGGAAGTTTTTCACCAAATCAAACTGTTTTTTAATTTCATATAATTTAATAGCTTATTGTCTTTAATTTTATAGTAGATCTTTTTTAAGAAAGAAAAAGGTTATTTGAGCTAGAAGTTATAAAACCATCAATTTTTAATTTAATTATTGTTTGTTCTTAGAAAATATAAAATAAATCAATTTTTTTTTATATACTAATTGAAATGCATTCTTTGGTGCACTGGAGAGGAACGATCTTTAACTTTCTGATTAATTCCTTAAAAGGAAAATTTTATTTATTAGTAGGACGAGTACGAAATCCAATTAGAGTTGGAAGACAAATGAACGTTTGATAATTTTCAGCTTTTCTTCTGCGTTAACGGGATGTGTTAGTTCGAACCAAACATGTATTAATACAATAAAACATTTTTTGATCTTTAAACTAATTTTTTATTAAAATTTAAATCCAACAATTTGAAAATCGTTAGAAAAGGTCGGGATAGTCTGGTTGGTAGGGCACTAGGATTCGATCCCAGCCCGCTGAAGACTCCCCGTGTAGTAAATGGTGACTGATGCACGTTAAATCTGTCGAGTCACAAAGTCCTCCATGTTCCCATAACAAATCATACCACTGGGGATACTGATCCAGGAGTTTCCTTGTCTTCTGGATTGGTTCAAAAACTACAAGGCTACTGAGTTGAACATTAGTTGTCGTGAACCCAAAATTGGGTCAGCTGTTCAGCAACGGTTATAAAATAAAATAAATATCGTTAGAAAGTAAAACTGTCTCCGTGGAGGTCTCAAGTTAGCATAAGATTGTAGAGTCCGAGTTTGAAATTAAACAAAGTTTAACACAATCAATTTTTTTAAGAATCAAAATTTTAAATCATTTTAATAATAATTATTTCCAATTTGTAAAATATGTATTTTCGGACTTTTAGTGCCATATTCATTCAATTCAAACATTATTTTCTTTTTCCGGAAAAGGAATAGCACGAAAAGATCATGGAAGATCTCGGAAAGAAATTAAAGAAAACCCCCTTAAGTATGCAGACTATCAACAGAAAACAGAGAAAACGAAGAAGAAAAAGGTAAAAGAGCAGCAACTAAGAAGAAAAAACAGTTTCAGAGACAAAATCTGAATGAGAGACAAAGAAAAATATTATTATAAAATTTTGATATTATTACTATATTATTTGTTAATATGTCAATTTAAATAAATCTGCTTTCTAAATATTTGTGTTACGTAAATAACGAAAACTCTAACTATTTACTACTCAAGCAAGAGAGTAGTTCAATTTTTAAAAAAAATACTTATTTAAACATAATTGTCATACAAAAATAAGCACAGTTGTTATAATTCTCAAAATTTTGAGTTTTTGATGAGGCCAGCTAATAGCCCATTGTGCTGCCCTAGTACTACGTAAAGTACCTACTTACCTTTTTTGAAAGAAGTTTCGATTAGTAGTAAAAACCAGTTGTTACCGAATTTATCACGGCAAAATATAAGTATAGTTATAATATATAGTTCTAAAGTTAAAAGCTTTTGTGTATTATTCCCTTGTTAAATGATAAACTTTTCGACGGGTAACTTCATTAGTTATCATTAGACCACCATTGTTGTTGCTGTTTTTTTTAATTTTTTATCTCGATTTAAAATTTTTGTGCTTTCAAAACGCTTATGCTATTCAGTAATTCGTAGAAAGAACCCGTGCCTTTTTTCTGTTAATGACCAAGTTCTTTGATTCTCGCCACCCTGGCAATTGAAGCGAAGCATATCAATACATATTATTCATAAATTTACGGGTTTGAGAGGGGGCCAACTAGGCTGAGTAGTCTCGCCATTCCGGAAAGTCTTCTGCAGTGTCGGCGTTGCGGGTTCGAATTCCGAAACAATCCTGGATGTATCTTTGTGACGTCAGTCTCTTACTTGAGCTACCTTCGCAACAAATAGCTTATAAGCCGTACTTCCTGAAGATAATACAGGTACATTTATTTACGTCGCACTAAATTTGCACAATGGGCAATTGGCGACAGTATGAAAAACATCTCTGAGGATGATCTGGAGACAACATTCATGCGTCATGTCTTGTTTGACAGGGAAGACGCATTTACACACCACCCATCCAACCATCCACAGATTATAATTTAGACCTGATGCAAAGCATCATCAATCTCCCATCCAGTACCCCCAGACGTATTTAGTTGTTATGGGAATTTGGTATACTTTGTGACAGGGATAGATTTAACGTGCTCCAGTCACCATTTTGAAAACCCTCTCCTAACCCGTCTTCGACCGGTGGGAATCGAACTCATCGTCCTACCAGCCAAGTTATTCTGACGTAAGAGCATACAAGCTAGCATATAACAGTAAATAAATACAGGTCCGTGTACTCAATCATTTGCCATTAAAGCACTAGACATCAGATTAAAAGAATGACATCCAGAATTAGAGTAGGAATCGAACGCCTTCAAAATGTTCAGCTGATTGACTCTATTTTGTTGCCACTTATTTATTCAACTGAACTTGTATATGTGCTCGATATAAAATGATAATTCTTGTGATCAGAAATTACTAAATAAGGAACCCAAAGAAATATCTAGCTTACGGCCCACAACGTTATCAGAAGGTCGGTAGGTATTTTATTTACGTCGCACTAGCGCTGCACAATGGGCTATTGGCTATGATACATACCTCAGGATGTTCCTAGGATGTGTCATCGCAATTTTGTTCCTCTCTGCCGAAACAGGATTGGTTCCTTGCTTTGGTAGCCCGACGACCTGCGCTTGAAGTCGAGCACTGGACCGATACCGCGCACCCTTGGTCCCTACGGTGGCTGATCGAAGGGGTCACCCACCCGCTTACTGACTGCCAGAAAGTGATGCTTGACCTCGGTGTTCTACTGGGAACCGTGTCTTTACGATCAGTCCATTGTGATACGAGCGTTATCAGAAGGACAATACTTCCAGCACTAGGATCTAGGCACATAAAATTTCATTAATTAACAAAAACAAGTAGCCGGAAATGATCTCACGCACATTTTTTTAAAACCTATATAAAAACGCATGTGTTCGCCTTTTCTTCGCCCACGAGTGCTGCAAAAGCTAACTAATAATATGCCTTCCTACTGAAGTTAGTGGGCACTAAAAATTACCAAGTTTAATCGTATTAGGTAAGTTTACTATCATTACAAGTTATATCTAGTATTTTCTTTTTAAATTAGCAGGACCAAATTCAAACTTTTTACAGGATTATACTTATAAACTGGTTTTGAAGTTTAATGTATTTCAGTTTATTTTCTTGGGTATTCAAGGAGTATAAAATAAGTAGTTTATTCCTCCATAAAGTGTTAGACTTGTTCTTTTTAAGCTATTTCGACTTTATAATCATGAAGTAAATGATCCTCATTTTTTTTTTTTACTGCACGCTAAATAATTACTCTTAATATTATCCTTATAACCCTAATATGTACATCATATTCAGAATTTAATTAGAAGAAATTGGCTATACTTAATACTTGATTTTAGATTCGAGAAAAATATTTAAAATATGATATCGGTGTACAAATATTTATGTTCAAATTATGTTTAAAATATGTCAAATATTCATAACGTTCTGTAGTTTGTGCCAAAAAAATTGCACGAATTCTAAATGGATAAATCAAACTTATTTCTTATTTTCAAGCTCTTGTCTTTTTTATAGACTGGTTAAACTATTTATTTTGACAAATAATTTTTTGGAAAACTGTTCAAAAATTAATTTTTGACTCTAGGTTTTGCTCCTTTTAAATTGATCCTAATTAAAATTTTGCAATACTTAGTGAATTACTTTTTACAATACTTTTACAATACTTCTTAGTATTTACTTTCTCATTGCTTTTTACTTTACGAAAACAAATTAACTTATTCTTAAAAAAAATTTCATTCGCTTTCTCGCACTTGCTGTAACAGTAGTTAGAAAATGAGTTTTTCTAAATCTAATCTTAGTCAGTGACCAGCAACAATTAATACCGTATCGCAGCAGATACGAACTTTCAAAACTTTAGTCACCTTCGGAAGCAGACGTTTATAAGAGTATCCAGGTTTTTCATTATTTAAGAAAATACAGGAATTATTAGGTAACTTTAATAACATGTCTTAAAACCCAGCGTTCAATATATTTTAGGACTTTTGGTACAATTTTATTACTGAAAATATGTTAGGATCGTTTTTCTTTATGCTTTTACTAACAATCGTTTATGTAAAAATATATTAGAATTTAGTCGTTGGTCGAAAACTGTATTACTTTTAGTGAAATTCTATGCCACATCTTATTAGTCTAGTTTTTTTCGTTTAATGACAGAATGTGAAGAAATACACTATACAAATATCCTAAAATTTCTAAGACACGCTAAAATTTTAAAAATTATTTTTTAATTTTATTGCACTTATGAATTTACCTTTAAGCTACATATTTCTAAGTAAACATCTAATTTGTCATTATTTTTATCTCCGGTCTCAAGTTATTTGTTTATTTTACGCCATATGTTAATTAAGTTCAGGTAATTGGTCTTTCTAAAAAATGAATAACGTTGTGGGAACATTTCACATCAATGTATTAACTTATTGCCCAAACTATCTAGAAGAAACAATTTAAAGTTCAGTTTTTTTAACAATAATTCTGGTGGAAGCTTTAGAAGTACGTCAACAAGTAATTTTGTTTAAAAAAAATATTGAAGATTATCTGCACTAATTTGTATTTTTCTCATACTCTACCGAAAATTCTGATTTCAAACAGATTTACGTAGTTTTAGAAAATTCATAGCTCCCTTTTCGACAGATCAAAATACTATTTTATGATTTAAGTATCTGCAATTTTAGTTTTTTAAAAGTAAAGACTCTTTATGATATTATTTCTTTCAGTTCACATGGCAATGATTTCTGTGGAAAGTAGAATTTGTATGGAAATGAAGATGGTGAAAAGCGTGTTTGTGGGGAGAAATTTTAACTAGAGATAAGACTACAATACGGATTGTGAAAACAGAATGTTTGTAAGGAGACTACAAGGAACGTTTGATGGATCTGAAAAAAAAACATGAAGAAAACAAAGGTAGGGCATTTTTTCTTGTTGTTATAACCCTTACCAGTGTAATATTCTTAAGTCATTTTTGCCAGTTTGTAAAATTAGATTTGCTAATGTAATACAAATGTTTAATTCTAAATGCTAATTCAAATGCTTAATTTAAGAAAATGTTGAAATGTTTCATTCCACGCTAAATTGTTGGACGTAAAAAAAAAAGATAGTAGTAAGTCAATGATTAGAGTAAAAACTATGTTTGTTTGATTGCTTTACTTGTTTGAAATCATCTTGGGATTTTAGTTTTTTTTAGCTTCTTTAGATCTAACACACAGCGTACCAAATATTTAAAGCATAATTGCTATTTCTTAAACTTTTAATCTCCGGTAAAAAAAATTTTCCCTGACATTCAAAATACGAAGCCACTGAATTATATCGTAAGTTTTAAGATAGTCTCCTTAGTTTTAGGAAAGTAATATAATTAAATTTGATAGAATTGCATAAACTGAACTTCAAACTTCACTCATCTAAAATAGTAAACTTGTAAATTATAAGTTATTCAAAAAATATGAGCCTAAATTTAAAGTTTTTTTCTTTTCGTACAGAATTGCTAAAATCTAAAAATCTAAAATTTTACAAAAATGATTAATCCAACAATCATATTTTAAAGTAAACTGATAAATTTAGTTTGCGTTTCCAATTCAAAAGGTTAAAAAAATTATGCATTTAAATCTCAAATTAAATGTAAAAATAAATTATTAAACCGAAAGAAGTTTTCTAAAAGTTATTTGACGTTTCAGAGCTAGTCTATTCTCTGAAAATACTTTTTGAAAAATTCTCAATTAACGTGCTATGACTTTAAGACCAGGTCTTGTAAAACTTAATATCTTAATACTCAGTTTTAAATAATTTAGCTTTTTTATTGTATTTGAGGATTGAATCTTAATCACTTTCTGACTAGCTAGAACTATCAAATCTTTTATGAAACTCCGTGCACAGTAATTAAAGTTTAAAATTTTCTGACTACTGAACAAAAATTTATTTCTAAATTTTATTGCCATAAACTTTCTAATTAGTGACTCTTAATAGCAAAACAAAGTGAGAATTTTTCTGACCGTCAAAGAGAAATCAAAAGGGAATTTAGTCAATCTAAATTTGCAATCTTTTCGACAAACTATTCTTCTCAAATAATAGATTTGTACTAGAGAATTTCCAGATTCCGTCAATTTATGGCTTACTAGAGACCTCGAATACTAAGGTTTTGGTTTTAGATCTGACTTGACATTTTTAATTTAGTCTGCTTGAAAAAGTTATTTAAAATTTTCATTTCAAAAAAAATTTTTAAAGTGATTTTATTGCACTTCCTAATGGTCGAAATGTTGAAACATCTGGAAAAAACTCTAAAATTTATCGATTTATCAAGTTTCACCTTGATTTAATTTATGAGGTAATCTGATTTCTTAATAAATTTCTTAATCTGATTTCTTAATAACCTGGGTACAATTTTTTATTTTCTAAATTCTCTTTACCGAGCCAATAAACATTTATGAATTTAAATTCAGTTGTATTATCTCATTAATTTCAAACACTCATCAATACTTAATCAAAGAATGAAACTAATTTACAAATTCAGAAAAAGACAAAATAAGTAAATCAATAAATCAAATCAAATCGAAAAGAGCTGAAAGCATCTAAATCCAAATTTGTTTTATTTTAATTTAAAAAACCAGATAAACAACTCCAGCAGAAAACCATGAAATTTTTAAAGATATGTGTGTTAGCATGTTGCCGGTGGTGACATCAAAAACTGACCAGAGACCCCATAATGGGAAGTCAAACAAGAAAAAGCTATTAGAAAAATGTAAGTGCAAAAATAAATGACAATCATAAAGTAAGTCTTAGTAATGACTTAAAAATAAGACATAAGAAATGCCCACAAATAAGAGAATAGCCACATCAAAATAACATATAAATTGCCAAATCATTAAGAAAACTTTAGAAATAAAGTGCTTCTTGAAAAACATTCAATAAGTAAACATTTTTTAAAAAGGTGCTGGCATCTGGAACATAAAATCCTAAAGTTTGCCGCATTGGCTTATTTATGCGGGCTTAAATATCGGCCGAATTATTGGATTTTGAATAAGAACATCCATAGTTAAAGTAATTAAGAGAAAAATTATTATTCTCTTTTGTAATCCTGAAATTCCCAATGGCTGAAAGAAAATCTTTTATTATTACAAATTTAAATCTAATCACTTGATCACGCAAAATATTCTTAAATCTTGAAGTAAAGGTTAGAATCAAAATCTGTTAAACTAATAACATTAAACTTAAAATCTTTTATCGTAGAATCAAATGAAACTTTTCTGATGATGAAGTTTGATATCAAGATCTAAAAAAGAGCAGCTTTCATTTGAATCAGTCTCAATTAAATCTAGTTCTTTAGGATAAATATCTTTTAAATCAATTATTACAATAAAAAATAATTAAATCAGCAATAAATATTAACCCAATTAATAAATTATTGTAAATATTTTTGTTAATAAAAATGTAAGAAAATATTAGCAAAAGCACTTGAAAAACAATTACCCATTGAAATACTTTGTCTGTAAAAACAAATAATTTTCAAAAGTGCTTCTTACATAAATTTATCCTGTCATCCGCATTAATGTCCTCATTATTCAAATATTTATCAAATATTCCTTAAATTATTATTGTGTGGTATATTCGTGAAAAGATTTATAAAATCACATGTAAGAACAGATATTATATTTCAAATATTTAATAACGTTTTTGTTATTAACAATGCTTATCACTTGAAATAATCTTATTTAAATAATGTTTAAATAATTTTAAAAAATTTGACCACAAGCGGAACAGCTAGTACTGCAAGTTACAAATCAAAATTTAACCTGTGTTTTGTGGAATTGAATTGTAGTAAATAAGGATAATTAATGCTATTTATCTTTAAACCTATTTTCTTGGAATTGGCTAATATTCGATTATCGAATTCGTTTTTAGAATGATTAATTTTGACAAAAGTACTATCATATTCCTTACTCATTAAATGTTTATAAAAAATGTTTTGCAAATAAAGCGAAAATTATTAGAAACTATGTCAAAAACACATATATTACAATTATATTAATTCCTAAATAGATTTAATATCAGAATTAAAATAATAACCCTGGTAGTTTATATTGTTCAAAAAATTTAATTTAAAAAATCATTTAAAATAAAATTTCCATGAACTAAATCCCTCTATAGGCTAATTAAATATTCTTGAGCATTTTGCAATAAAACAATCTAAATCCATACTGATTGAAGCAAGAATACAATTTAAGTGATATTTCTTCCTTGGTCTAAACTTAGTCCCAAGCCCCATGAGAAATTAAAAATCTTTTCTGATTAGGTTAAGGTCACCTGTGACAATGTGCTAAAATTGTTATTAACAAAATCTTTAAAATGCTGTAGCTTACATAAACAAATATTCTCTAAATCGTTTAAATTTTTGCTATAGAAATAATAACTACAAATTCTCTTCTATAAAGTCCTACAATATCTTAAGCAAACTCTTATCTTTAATTGGGAAACAATAGGGTTATCAACAGTCATAGGTAGTAAACATCCTTCAAAATCTTTATCAAGAAAATTAATAAAATTAATAACTAAATTATTTTTTAATTTTAGAAATATTTAAAAAATCAGTTGTTGACTGCAAGTTTAAATTAAATAAGATCTAATACTATGTATTTAAACTCGGGGGGTAGAAAATTTTCACAATTTTTAAATGTTCATCCATTTCAACACAAAATTTTATTACTAAAAATGAAGCTCCTAATCTTTTTAATGTTAAATTCATTGACATCTAATAAACACAAAGTTTTAAAATACCAAATTAAATTTATTTTTATCTTTTTCTTTTACCCCTGCATCCTCTCAATTTAATTGAAAAATGATTATCAAGTGTTCAATTTATTATAAATGCACACATTATTTGAATCTAGGTTATCTTCATTTAATTTACTTATGCGCATAGGGGGTTTAAAGTTTTAATTTACAAATAAAAATGTTTTCACATAATCTAATTTTAAATTTAAATCATCACTATTTTTAACAATATTAATATTCTTTAAAAGAATGCTTTTGAAAAGAAACAATTTCAATATCAGAGTTATTGTGTTTATGAAAGCTTTTTGACTTATCTATGACTGTTAATACGATTATTTAAACTCAGTACCTATTTGCCCAATATATTTAAGTGAACGCGTTGTATATTCTGTAAGCTATTCTATAAGCATTCTATATGAGTTTGCTTTTTATTTGACTTTCCATAATGGGGGGCCTCGAGGCACTGTCAGTACTTGGTTTCACCACTAACAAAGGCTCTTGTATGTTAGCAGGTAGTGTTTCCACTGATGCAGTACTGTCCTGCTAATACACATGTGTTAAAAAATTTTATGGTGCTTATGTTCTGCAAAAGTTTTTCAGACTTTTTAAGCACTATTTTTAAACTTTGAAATAAGTTTAATTTTTTTTCCAATTAGAACTATAAAACTTTATGCTAATGTACAGATTGGCTCTTGTAATAGTGCTTTCAAAACACTCTAATTTAAGTTTTATAAAATTTAATAAGATTGTTAGCAAAAATCTCTTTGTATTACTTAAACAATTTAGTTTTTGAGAAGAGTTTTGTACGATAAAAACCAGTACTTTCTTCATGTCTTACAACGCTCGTATGAAATCTAAACAATGAGATAAAAATATTTTAAACTTGAGTCATGATGGCTCAGAGTACAGAACGTTTGCCTTCAAATGAGGTGTACTGTATTCGAATTCCAGCGATAGCTGGTCTATACGAATTCCGCACCCAGCTCGCACCGACCACAGTGCTGCGTGTTCTTAGGGGTTACCACTGACTTCAAAATGCTGAAAGTACATGATGTTTCTAAAACTATTTTAATTTTAGTCAGTGTCATCTCATCCCTAGTAACAATTTTTTCTTGGCCCCAGCTGGGCTCAAAATTGGCTCAATATGAATCATATAAGAACATGCACTGAGGGACCAACATTAGAATGTCTAGATTTAACACTATATAATGACTGTAAAATATCGGGTGAATCTGAACTCTATATAGGGCCGATATGGGCTGTAAAGTGGCTGTAAAATATCGTTTGAATCGGACAATTCTGTATCGGGCCAATATCAGAAAAATAACTGCCCTCTGAACCCGTATTGAACAAATATTCGTGAATATTGGTTCAAAAGAGTCATTTTGCTGCTAGGGATGATGAGGAAAGATCACTTGTGTTGGCCTCAGAAACACAGGATCGATGAAGAAATTTAGCATCAATAAAAATGGTCCATATTGATACAATTATGTGTTGAAACAAATTTACCATTATGAAGGATTAAGCCGGGACAGTCTGGCTGGTAGGGCACTAAGCCCTAATCTAAGAGTTCGTGGGTTCGATCCCAGCCGGCCGAAGATTCCCCGTGTAGTAAATGGTGACTGATGCACGTTAAATCTGTAGTCTCAAAGTCCTCAATGTTCCCATCACAAATCAATACCTCTGGGATACTGATCCAGGAGTTTCCTTGTCTTCTGGATTGGGTTCAAAATTAAAAGTCTAGGGGGTTGAGCATTAGTAGTCGTAAGCCCAAAATTGGGTCGGCTGTTCAAAGACAGATAAAAAATAAAGTTATAAAGGATAGAACTATTTTAAACAAATGGCTCCCAAAAGTGTTCGTTAACGGAGGTAGCTACATATAGGTGGTCTTTTCTGGGGGTTTTACTTTATAAATTTTGATGCTGAACAATACTTTGCGTAAAGTAGTGTATGAGAACATTTTTGGTGTAATGCAACCCCAACATCCGTATGGTGTTTCACTGCACCACTTATCTGTGAGATAGTTGCCATCATTGTTGGTGTTGCAATACATCAAAATTTTTGGTGTATTGAACACTTAAATTAGCCATTGTTCTCTTACATACATTAGAAAGTGACCAATATTTTTGTTTTCAGAATTGTTGCTAAAAATTGCCGCCACCACCGATTGCTCCTTCTAAGATCTGATTGTTTGCCACCACTGACTGCTCCTTCTAAGTTCTGATTGTTTGCCACCACTGACTGCTCCTTCTAAGTTCTGATTGTTTGCCACCACTGACTGCTCCTTCTAAGTTCTGATTGTTTGCCACCACTGACTGCTCCTTCTAAATTCTGATTGTTTGCCACCACTGATTGTTTGATGTTCTTTCCAAGACTTCAGGACCAACTACAGTTATCTTCTGTCTCAAATGAAACTGTTCCATCCAGGTCTTTTTGTTATTTTTATTGACTAGTTTTCCTGTATTTTCCATGCTTTTCACAAATTTATAGTTGTAAGATGTTAATTTTGATACGGATATTATAGATATTAATTTCTATTGTTTTTGAAAATATAAATTAACTTTTAAAAATTTAAGCTAAGTAACATATTCAGTTAATATAAGTTTTATTTTGGCTTTAATATTTTAGCAGCTTTTGCCTTAAGATAACTTTCAGAAAAGGTATCTCGATAAATATTTTTTTTATATCTACTTTTCAAATTTATCACAATTGCGAACAAATTAATATGATTTTTTGGACATTTCTGTTAACTGGTTTCTTAAGACTCCCATTTATCTATTTCATCTTCAGGCACACAGTATCCTCAACAGTAGAATATTCACTCTGTTAAACTTAATTGTATCACTATATTTATAAACAAATATCACCCCGATTTCAAAAAATAATTTTATCCGGGTCTCAATTGCTTATTAAAAAAAAAATTGGTTAGAAAACGTATGCACCGAATTTTTTAGAATATTTAACGTGCATTCTGATGTAAAAGTGTTTAAATTCTAACATGACTTGTTAATTTAAGCTTTTGTTTTCTTTTGCGACGTATAATTTTGGCCTATAGTAGCGAAAACGAGTTTTTTTTCAGTGATCTCATTTTTCTGAAGTTTCATAACGACTTTCCTCAAATTTCTATTTAGTTTTGTGTCTTTTATTTTTAAGTAGTCCCTATTTTAAAGTGTAAGATATGAAACTAAAAGATTAGTTATTTAAAAATAAACAAGTGAGAAATTATCAAAGACAACGTTAGCAGTTTCGATAACTGCCTAGCTGTGTAGTATATTTTTGTGTCTAATACTTTAATTACAGAAAACATTAAAATAAAGTAGAACAATTGTAATTTAGTACAATAATTTGGACTTGAGAATTATCGCAACACTAAGTTTTTCAAAAACTGCTAAATTTATATATAATGAGCATAAATAGTTGGCACAATTAAAATTTTAAACTTTAGTTTTTATTTCGTAGAAAACAATTAAATACAAATTTTAAATTCAATATCGTAATCGCGAAAACTCGAATTACATAATTTATGAATGTGTTTTTTGCGCTAATTCAATCGGTTTTGCAACACTTTTGGCTTTCAAGCTAAAAGTTAAAAACTCCATGTGCAAAAGTTTCCACATTTACTTGGTTTTGTCTTCAATTTGTTGAGTACTGCTTTGTTGTAGATTGTTAAACGTAATAAATCATACGGAGCCAAATGAAATGTCATACCAAACGGATGCTAATTTTGCCACACAAAAAATTCCACACTAAGACTTAATACACTGAAATCGTTCTGAATAAAATCATTTAAAAATACTCAATTTACATGTTTCACTAATTTATAGCTCAGAATTATTTGCAGGTTGAAATTAAAAGCTTAGACTGGACTAGGATACAAACACATTATAGTTTACTTAATATAAATAAGTTTTAGTAATTTAATGGATTTAAATTAAGAAATTTCAATTCATAAAACAGAATTAGTATACTTATGCCTTTAATATTGGATTTAAAAAGTCTAGTTTACAAAACAAGATTTAAAGCAAAATATTAAACATTCTCAGGAAACAGAGGGAGTTAAATAAATAAACATGTTTATTGTTCTACATACTGAAACTGGCAATTAAAATATCAATATTAAAATTAATGTATATAGACTTGGTAAAGTTGACGTCAAAAATAAAATTTGAATACAAATATTACTTTTAGATTAATGTAAAATTTGGGATACATAATTTAAAACCACTTTAGAAAATACGCGTTAAAAGTAAAAACTGCCAGTTTCTTAAATTTTTACGAATTGTGAGAAATTTTTTTATCAAAGTACTTAAATGTTATTTTATATTTTTAAAGATTGATGATAATTAAATTTTTTTAATCTTGCCAAAAATTTTCGTAAGTTTGTAGAAAGTTGAGTCTTATTTTTGCAACTGGAGTAGCAAATAATACCTAATTTACTATAGCAAATAATACCTAATTTACTAATCACTTAACTTACCTTAACATTACCCTAATACTAACTTGCTGCTTCAGTAGTGAAATAAGCTCTTTATTTTCGTTTAGAACATAATCACTCAGAAATAGGTTAATTAGATTTTTCAGAATAAGAGCCGTATTTAGTTTTGAGATTTAATAATCACTTTTGAAAAATTTTAAACAATACACTAGGCTTATTGAAAGTCAAATAGTATGTAGAGCAGTCTGTTTATTTTAAGGAATACATTAAGAATTCCTTCAAATACCTAATAGTTTAAAGTTACAAAATCAAATTTTTTTTAGAAACGGTGAATTTTTAGTAAAACAAATCATACTCAATAAAGAAATAAATACTTAATATCTTACGAAATAATTTATTACTTTATTGTGAAAGTTCAGTGTTATAATTTTTATCGTTTCTGGGGACTTTCAAACTTGACCTTTGCAATTTAAATATTTTGAGTATTTATAATAAACTTCTTTTAGTTTCTTTAGTTAATTTTGCGCTAGAAATAGAGATAAAAGATAACTTTATTCATAGAATCATGTTTTATCTTAGTCTTAGTAGCTTTAAAAAACTTTCTGATAAATTCTTAACATTTCAGAGATAGTCAAAACAAAATGTAAACCAAATATTTACAAATCACCAGCAGTTATCCACAATACCAATAAAGTTGTTTACGTAGACAGTGCACCTTTTCTTAACTCTCTTCCCCCATTCAATACAATGTTATCCTGTAATACACCAGTTTTCCTAAACAGAATATTTTAATTTAGATATTTAAAAAAATACAGGAAAAAGCAATAAAACATATGTGTGTTGGCAGAACAGCACTTAATCAGGCGACGCACTGCCTGTCGACACACAGGAGCCTTTCTGTTGTCAGGCGAAAAACCACAACTGTTAAGTGCCCTGAGGCCCCATAATGGATAAAGAAATAAGAGAAAATCATAAGAATTGAAAAGTACAAAAGTACAGCAAAATAATGAACTAGCAAACACTACTATAAAGTGCATAGTAAGACTTGAAAATGATACGCCCACTTATAAAAAAAAATAGCTGCAGTCACAGTTAATGTAACCAAATCAAAATAAAATATAAATTGCCAAATCAGTTAGAAAATATTATAAATAAAGTGTTTACCCTTATTTGAAAATCTTAAACTGAAACACAGATATTCAATGAATAAAAATATTCTTTTTTTTCTTAAAATGTGATACCAGCTGCTTTGGAAAAGAAAATCCTAAATTTCACCGCATAGACCTATTTATGCGGCCTTCAATATCGGCTAAACTATTTGAACGTTTTTAAAATATGTTGAATTTAAACATAATTCTTCATAAGCGCAACAGTCTTTCACAGGCCAAGGTTGACTCGCAGATTTTCCTCCATCTGGCCCTGTCCGGTGCGACGGCCCGCCATCGGTTGACTCCTAATAGCTTGATGTCCCTTTCAACGTCGTCTATCCATCTTGTAGGTGGCCGTCCCCTACGTCTCGTCCCTTAAATTGTGGAAAAAGTCACTTTTTTGGCAGGGACGGCATCAGAATTTCTGAAGAGGTGGCCCAGCCACCTAATGCGTGATGCTTTAATAGTTCTCACATTGTCGGTCCCACCGAATTTGTCATTTT
This sequence comes from Parasteatoda tepidariorum, assembly GCF_982258835.1. Taxonomy (NCBI): domain Eukaryota; kingdom Metazoa; phylum Arthropoda; class Arachnida; order Araneae; family Theridiidae; genus Parasteatoda; species Parasteatoda tepidariorum. The sequence goes on along the minus strand of NC_141758.1, from coordinate 116,993,148 downwards.
TTGTAAATTTCGTGATTGTAAAGAATTCTCCTTACGTTATTCTCTTGAAGAGATCCAAAGATTTTCCTCAAAGTTTTTCTTTCAAAAATTAGCAGTTTTTCCTCTGTTTTGTTTAGGGTCCAGCACTCACTTCCATACGTAACTATAGCCCTGATTAAAGTTTTGTAGATGTTTAACTTTGTCTTCACACTGATGAACTTGGATTTGAGTTGGTTTCTGAGGCCGTTGAAATTTCTGTCAGCCATGAAAATTCTGTTATTTATTTCGAATTTCAGGTTGTCGTGGCTAGAGATCAAGGTTCCTAAGTACTTGAACTGGTTAACAGTTTCAAAAGAGTAAGTCATTATCTCCAGAGGAAATCGATCAAGAGTTTTATTTGTTGCGATCAAAAACTTGGTTTTGTCAGCATTTATAACTAGTCCCATCTCCTTCGCCGCACTCTCAAGCGCTACAAAAGCGTCAATGGCTGAGCATTTTGTTCTAACTATGTCGATATCATCAGCAAAAGCGAGTAGTTGGACAGTTCTTTGTAAGATTGTTCCATTTATGTTGATACCGGAGTCTCTAATGGCCTTTTCTAAAGCTATGTTAAATAGCAGGCAAGAAAGGGAATCACCCTGTCTCAGGCCTTTTTCGGTGAAGAATGGTTCAGAGAGACTTGACGAGATTTTTATTCTGCACGAAACTCTTTTGAGTGTCATTCTTGTGAGGCTGATTAGCTTCTTTGGTATGTTAAACTCCAACATAGCCTCAAGTAATTTTCCTCGGTTGATGCTGTCGTAGGCAGCTTTAAAGTCAATAAGTAAGTGGTATGTGTCAATGTTATACTCTTTGGTTTTCTCAAAGATCTGCCTGATTGTAGTAATTAAAAAAATTATTATTCTCTAAGGTAATCCTGAAAGTCCCTATAGCTGAAAGAAATTCCGCTTTATTATTACAAATAAATTTAAACCTAGGAATTTGACTAATCACAATATTCTTAAAAATCTTAAAGTAAAGGTTGGAATTAAAATGTGTCAAACTAATAACATTTAAGTTAAAATCTCTTATCATATAATCCAATGAAAATTTTATTGTTAACGGATTTAATATAAAGATCTAAAATTTATGCAGTTATTTTCTGAATTAGTCTTAACTTTAGTTCTTTAGGATAGATATCATTACAATCAAATAATTAAATCAGCAATAAATATAAACCGATTTAATAATTATGTTGTGCAAATTTCATAAAGTAGGAAAATATTATCGAAAGCTCTTGAATAACAATTACCCATTGAAATATCTTTAATTTGTCTTTAAAAACAAATACCATTTAAAATATAATTTTCAAAAACTTTTGCATCACGTAAATTTATCCAAATATAATGTACTTATTGTGAATAAGTTTTAGTAATTTAAAGGATTTAAATTAAAAATTTTCAATTCATAAATACAGAATTAGTATAGTTAAACTTGTAATATAAGATTTAAAATATCTAGTTTACGAAACAAGATTAAAAGCTAACTATTAAACATACTCAGGAAACAGAGGGAGTTAAATAAACATGTTTACTGTTCTACATACAGAAACTGGCAATTAAAATATCAATATTAAAACCAATGTATATAGACTCGGTAAAGTTGACGTTAAAAATAAAATTTGAATAAAAATATTGCTTTTAGATTAATGTAAAATTTGGGATACATAATGTAAAACAACTTTAGAAAATACGCGTTAAAAGTAAAAACTGTCAGATTCTTAAATTTTTACGAATTGTAAGAAATTTTTTATCAAAGTACTTAAATGCTATTTTATATTAAAGATTGATGATATTTAAATTTTTTAAATCTTGCCAAAAATTTTCGTAAGTTTGTAGAAAGTTTAGTCTTATTTTTGCAACTGAAGTAGCAAATAATACCTAATTTACTAATCACTTAACTTACTTTAACATTACCTTAACACTAACTTGCTGCTTCAGTAGTGAAATAAGCTCTTTATTTTCGTTTAGAACATAATCATTCAGAAATAGGTGAATTACATTTTTCATAATAGGAGCCGCATTTAGTTTTTGAGATTTAATAATCACTTTTGAAAAATTTTAACCATTACAGTACATCAGGCTTACTGAAAGTCAAATAGTATGTAGAACAGTCTGTTTATTTTAAGGAATACATTATGAATTTTTTCAAATACCTTACCTACTAGTTTAAAGTTACAAAATCTAAATTTTTTTTAGAAACGGGGAATTTTTAGTAAAACAAATCACTCTATAAAGAAATAAATACTCAATATCTTACAAAATAATTTATTACTTTATTGTGAAAGCTGAGCGTTATAATTTGTACCGTTCCTGGGGACTTTCAAACTTGACCTTTGCAATTTAAATATTTTGAGTATTTATAATAAACTTCTCTTAGTTTCTTTAGCTAGTTTTGCGCTAGAAATAGAGTTAAAGGAAAACTTTATTCTTAGAATCATGTTTTATCTTAATAACTTTAAAAAATTTTACTGATAAAATCTTAACATTTAAGAGATAGTCAAAACAAAATGTGAACCAAATATCTACAAAGCCCAAGCAGTTATCCTCAATACCACATAGTAGTCAGTGCACCTTTTCTTAACTCACTTTCCCCATTCAAGGCAATGTTATCCTGTAATACACCAGTTTTCGCTGTGTTCAATGATGCAATCGAGTAGAAACTACAACACATTTATTAATCAAAATATTTATGCAAGTCTTACTTTTGCAGGTCTCTTAATTTTTCTAATGAACTTAGTGTCCTTTCCTAAGCGGAAAAAGTGTAGATTCCTAATAAACTAAAGTGTTAATGAGTTCTAAAAATTGTTTTTGCGAAAGCAAAATATATAAGAGGCAGAATAAATCAATTAGAAGGCAGCATCTTATGAAATTTAAACTAGAATAAAAGTTCCACACCAGTCTATTAGCTGCCAGGGTTGTTAGACGAAAGTTATATGCTACCAGTTTGCCCTCCTAGTTCTAATCTTTTCACCCTTATTTGAAATTTTTCGACTGTCCCATATGGAATGCTTGCAAATTTTCGGTGTTTGTTATCAGTAAGGGAAAATAATGTTAAGTTTGATATATAAAATTTATTTTTAATCATTACAAATTTGAGCGAGTTAAAAAGCAGTTTGGAACTTCTGATGCCGTTATATTTAGGAAATATCTGCTCTTTTCTTTTATTGGTTTGTAGTTGCTCAGCTACAGAAAGAGATCCATTAACAGATAAGATTTTAAGTACGCAGGTCATAGTACTAAGTATTCATGGGTTTATTATAGCAAACTACATTCGTTATCGGGTAGTTTTTTTCTGTTTTGACTATGAGATGATCAACAATACTGATAAATTTATAGGCATTTATAATTTGTGGAATATTTTTAAATGACTTTATAATTAAAGATCTAAGGACGAACCAATGCAAACTGTAACGTGATCTGTGTTGATAAGCTGGATTTAAAGATTCTGGTTTGCTTTGTTAAAAATGTTTCAGACTAAAATATTTTAGTCTAAATTATAAGCATAAATATTTGACGTAAACTGAGTTTTCTTAAGGTGCTCAGCACTTGTCGACAGCTCATACAAGTTTTCTAAATTATTTAAATTCTACCCTGTCTGTTGTGTAAATCTGTGTGCCTGATGTGCTAAGCTGCAATTATGTACTGCTCGAATAGGCAGGCAGTGCTGTTTTGATTTTAATAAAGGTACGAGTTGTAATTTAGTTTGCAAAATACAATAAATTGATAGCAATTTTAATTATAAGGAAATTCCAAAGTAAAATGATCAAGAACTTTTTACTCAAACTTCTATTTTTTAACTTAGTGCAGGATCATCATTGGGTTAAAAACTTTGTCTAGTTTTGCATTCTTCTCCGCTTAGCAAACACCAGTTTTTCTATGTAGTTAGGTTGGAAAACAGTGAATAAAGGAGTAACACTTTCCCAACTTCGCCAATTCGAACCGTTAGAGGAGCTACTAGCTTTAGCAGACAAGTTAAATTTTGGAAAAATAGCCTAATTGCAGAGTGTTGTAATCAGACTGTATAGACCTTAGGAAGGATCTTTTGGGGCAAAGGTAGCATCTCACGCGCTTAAAATGTTGAAACTTTTGGATAGCAGGGAATAGTGTACAGGTAATCATTGATTTAGTCTACAATCTCAATTTTGATGATATCGCTAAACAAATATTTAAAAGTTTTATGCCGAAAGTTTAACTAGTACAGCTATCATACTTGTTAGATTTCTAAAAGTTTAAAATCTGTATAAATATGATAAAACTTTCGCAAATTTTTAAAATTTTTGCAAAGTTTCAGTGAAAATTAACTGTAACAATTAACTCGTACTTTTATTAAAATCTAATAAAAACAAATTTCATTACTGACCGATTAATAGCTTAGAATTAGCATTTAATAATTTTTACAATGTTTTAAAGTAACTATGAAATATGTCTACATATTTAAATTATTTCTTATTTGAGTTAAATTTATATTTTTGGACCAGCATATTTTTAGAATTAGGTTTTTGCAAAACCTAAATTTTATAGCCCATGGAAAATTCTATTACTTGCATTAACTTGTACATTTTATTAAATTCACATTAAATAATATTTTATTTCTATGCGCAACTTTGGCTCTGCGCTGAGGCGCAACTTAGGCTTACTGAAATCCTAAACGTTAGTCTTTTCTAAATATCTTGTATCAGTTAAATTGACATCAACCTGAACTGTATATTAGGAGCGTTTTCTGCTGTTTTTTAGTTTTTATGTATAATCCGTCTTTAATGTAAAATGTATAATCTCTGCGTATTCTTTAAAATGAAATTAATACTATCAAATATGAGTACTTGAAAAGATTCATTAATTTTTATATATTTTTTCATAATGTCAATGCTGTTGATGTATGTCGTTGTAAAACTGCTATATTAGGGAAGATGTGTTGTATTTTTATTTCAAACTCTTTCATCCTGTCTTTAACTCGCATACTTTAAATAGAAAACTTCTAATATAGAGCTCTACTATTCCAATTATATGCTATTATAAAATTAATCTAAATCAGTTAAGCATATAATATTTAAAAGAATTGAATAAAAATGCCAGTTTAAATAATTAGCTATCTAAATATAACAAATGTTCTAAATTTATGACAGTTGACTCACTTTTAAAGTTTAACATTCTAATCGCAGAATTTCGTAACGATACGACGAACATAATGCAGTAGAGCTCGATTTTAAAATAGACAAACCGTTTAACAAGATAGATAAAGTTAATGTTTAGCTTAAATATCAGATATCAATAATGTCAGAAATTTAATATCAGATATCAATAATGTCAGAAATTTAATATCAGATATCAATAATGTCAGAAATTTAATATCAGAAATTTTAGAATTTATTAATCATCTATCTTAATGTTTTAATGAAGGAAATATAAATCCTGATTTTGTTTACTAAATTTTTTAACGAAACAAATTAGTGACAAATGTTTATAATGTATAATTGTAACACACTAGTGTTCGAAACTAATGCTGTAATTGAAAGAAATATTACTATGTTATCTATACTATGTTCAATAAATGTATTTTGGTTATAGATTTAATCTTGCGTTGGAACAATTATTCTTAAAATATAATAAAACAAATTTAAAAATCTAACTGGTCTATGTATTTATATTTAGTATAAATAAAATTGTTTTGGTTATGAATTTTCGATTTTGTCTTTATTTTATGATTAAGGATTTTTGTACTTAACACTCTCGCTAAGAATACAATTTTTTGAGGTTTCTGTAAAAATCAGCTTTCACATGAAAATAGTTTGGGCCAATTTGAAATGAATGTAACATGTTGTAGATGTCTTGAGACTGATTGGCAAAAAGCTGCGAGGGCAACTTTAATAATGAATATAAAGAAATACACGAAATTCTGGATTTGAGACTTAAGCTTAAATGATTTAGCACAAATTTTTTTTGAAAGAGCTTATCTGTTTAATGTGGTTCTAAACTGTCTCAAAGTTTAGATTTTTCCCTTAAATGAATTTTTCTGATTCGGTCGAAATTGGTATAACTAAGTTTATTTTTAAAAAAAAGGTAAATTTGTATAATTAAAAGTCAAACAAAGTGTTGGTTCCTCACCTCTGCCCTTTAGCTACATTGTTAGGCGAATTTTTCCACGAGATACGAACTTCTAAACTGTTTCCTTTTATGAGTTTAAAAATTTTCAATTTGTTTGAATAAAAAAAACTTGTCACTTGTACTGTAAGTCGATCATATTTTAAGTACTTAAGTTTACTTTTAGTTTAAACAGAGGAAAATTGACAAATTAAAGTTTTAAATTAATATATCGCTTCATAAATTCTTGTGATTTAAGGTCGTACTTAAGCAAATATTTGGTAAATAATATAATAAAAATCAAGCAAAATTTGTCCGCCTCCTAACCTTAAATAACTGAACTTTTCTCTAAAAGTGAACTTTTAAATAAGACATATTAAGAAATTATAAAGCGAGAATTTTGTAATTCGTTGTTTGAGTAAAATCTCAGTTACTCCGTAATTAAACTTCAATTACCTAGGCTTAGATTCTTTAACTTTTGTAAAAATTAAAATCTGCATCAATTTATTTTTCTAAAATTATTATTTTTTTTGACGTTCAAAATGTTCAAAGATTTTGCAGTTCGCCATGCAAATTTCTGCTGCCCTCTATAATTCAACACTTAGAACAAACTGCTTTGCACCTAACTGCAATAGTGAAAATCTACCGTAGTCGCTACTTTTTGTAGTTTAGTAATCAGTGATGCCTGGAAACTACTTTTTAGGTTAATTTAGAAATTTCTAACGAAATTAATTTTTTGATGGGTACAAATCTCCCCGGATCTGTCCATGAATGCAATGAAAATGACCCTGTGGCTGAGCGTTAACAGAATTTGCCTGTCACTTATAACTAATATTCAAACTAGGTATTACGAAAAATAGATTATCACTTTGTTCACACTTTCAAATGCTAATGTGAAACATTATTATTTCAAAGGAAAGGGACTTATTTTCGATGCACTTTATTACTTTTACGAAATAAAATTGCATAAAACAATAAAAAAAATTGCAAGTATTTCATAATTTCGCAATTTTTAAATTAAACATTCGTTGTCGAGAAAGGTTAAGTGAACAAATTCTAAAGTGTTTCGGAATAACAAACTCGCTTTTGTAAACACGAATAAACATTCCCTTATATTTAATGTAATCCAATATCTTATTCAAAATCATTTTCAACATGTGTGTAAATTAAGTTCTCCCGTTCGTCTTATTAAAGTAAATGTGTAGCCACTACAATTCGAAAGTAGTTTGTAGTCATTGCATTTAAAAAGAGGTCGTAGATAACTATTTGTGTAGAAAAGTAGTTATAATTGTTGTAAACTACAAAAATGTAGTTTTTCAGACCACTGGTTGTGTGTTTATGATTGCGAATAGTTTTTATTGTTCACACTAACGTGGGGTTTCAGTGAACTTGTAACTACCACTACAATTCATAAACGTAAATTCAATAGTATATAAAGCATGCTAACTCTATTCCATCTTGAGGTACCTTTTGATAGATGAGGGTTGGCATTTGTAGACGTCACATGATCATCCGCACTTCGATGGTAAGCTCAAAGTTGACTTCCTATTTGTGGCAGCGCATTCGCTGACTGAAAACGGTTTCTTTTCGCCTGGAGGGCAATGTAACGGTCATCTCTTGGTGTTGTTTTCCTTGGACGGCCATCACCAACCTTCCGATCAGCTGTACCAGTAGTTTTAAAGGCATTCCAAGCACGAGAAATAACACTTTTGTTGATCCCGAACTCTTTGGCGACACTGGTCACACTACGCCCCTCCTCAAGCTTCCTAATCATTCTTCCTCGATTAAAAAGTCGTCTAAATGATTTCTTGAAGACATGTTTCACGAAACAAATCAATTACACTTGCAGCGAATGTCTTTAACTACGGTGCTCTTCATCCTTTTATCGCAGCTTTGACCTGCGCCTGCCGACCCACAAGGTTTACGTACACTTACGTCACCTACGACGTTTTATTTCTAAAATTTGCATACAAATAATATTTATACTGAATTACCTGCATATATTACTGCAATTTCATGGCTAACTTATACTTTGTTGGGCAGATGTGGCCGAAAAACCATTTGTTGCACTTAAACCATTTTGCACACCAGAGTAGATTCGGGGTCTCAATTTAATATTTAAGAAAGAAACATTATCCAGATCTTGCAAATCACAATTGGGTCAGGCGGGTGTACGAGACGCCCAAACCTGCATAATTGTCGAATAAACAGAGAACAGCTAAAAGACAGTTATAAATAATACCTTCAATTATGAAACGTAATTTAAATATTAATTTACAAGCTCTAATGGGAATAGTACTTGATTTTATGCTAAATTTTTATAGGGATTCAAAAACTATATAATTTAGGGGGTTTATCCTTATCACTCTATATATAATAGTTAGCATAGGTGTCGCTAAGATCTATGATGGTGTAAAATACGAAATGAGGCGGGATAAAAATTTCTATATATAGCCTACATTTAATGTATACTATTGTCTACTTCGCTTATAGGTATTCCTCTTCATTCCTTTCGAATTATTATTAACAGCTCGTTTTAAGGGAATTATTTGGTGGACACTTTAATAACTTTTTAATACTTTTGGGTTCAAATGACAACTTTGATATTAATACCAAATCAAAGCATAGGTGTCAAAATTTCTAAAAAATACATAAATATATTAAGAAATATCTATAAAGTATTTAAAAAAAATTTTACTTTATCCTTGTCACTCTATATATAATAATTAGCACAGGTGTCGCTAAAATCGATGATGGTGCAAAATATGAAATGATGTGGGTTAAAAATTTCTATATATAGCCTACATTTAATGTATACTATTGTCTACTTCGCTTATAGGTATTCCTCTTCATTCCTTTCGAATTATTATTAACAGCTCGTTTTAAGGGAATTATTTGGTGGACACTTTAATAACTTTTTAATACTTTTGGGTTCAAATGACAACTTTGATATTAATACCAAATCAAAGCATAGGTGTCAAAATTTCTAAAAAATACATAAATATATTAAGAAATATCTATAAAGTATTTAAAAAAAATTTTACTTTATCCTTGTCACTCTATATATAATAATTAGCACAGGTGTCGCTAAAATCGATGATGGTGCAAAATATGAAATGATGTGGGTTAAAAATTTCTATATATAGCCTACATTTAATGTATACTATTGTCTACTTCGCTTATAGGTATTCCTCTTCATTCCTTTCGAATTATTATTAACAGCTCGTTTTAAGGGAATTATTTGGTGGACACTTTAATAACTTTTTAATACTTTTGGGTTCAAATGACAACTTTGATATTAATACCAAATCAAAGCATAGGTGTCAAAATTTCTAAAAAATACATAAATATATTAAGAAATATCTATAAAGTATTTAAAAAAAATTTTACTTTATCCTTGTCACTCTATATATAATAATTAGCACAGGTGTCGCTAAAATCGATGATGGTGCAAAATATGAAATGATGTGGGTTAAAAATTTCTATATATAGCCTACATTTAATGTATACTATTGTCGACTTCTCTTATAGGCATTCCTCTCCATTGCTTTCGAATTTTTATTAATAGCTCGTTTTAAGGGAATTGTTTGGTGGACACTTTAGTAATTTTTTATAATTTTTGGATACAAATGACAACTCTGATATTAATACCAAATCAAAGGATGGGTGTCAAAATTTCAAAAAAATATATAAATATACTAAGAAATATCTATAAAGTATTTAAAAAAAATATGTTATTTTATCCTTGTCACTCTATATATAGCAGTTAGCACAGGTGTCGCTAAGATCGATGATGGTGCAAAATACGAAATGAGGTGGGTTAAAAATTTCTATATGTAGCCTACATTTAATGTATACTATTGTCGACTTCTCTTATAGGCATTCTTCTCCATTGCTTTCGAATTTTTATTAATTGCTCGTTTTAAGGGAATTATTTGGTGGACACTGTAATAATTTTTTATAATTTTTGGGTTCAAATGACAACTCTGATATTAATACCAAATCAAAGGATAGGTGTCAAAATTTCTAATTGGAATTTCTAATCTAAATTAGAATTCTAATTTAGATTATTAAATTCAATAATATTTAGGTCTTATGAAATATAATAGATTTTATTATTTAATTTCCCTCGATGTACTTCATTCGCATCTTCCTAGAATTTCTTCAAAGTTTGAGGGGAGATTAATCTGTATTTAACGATATCGCTGAATATTTACATGCTTGGTAACAAAATGCTTGTCGCACTCACGTCAGGAAATTTAATTTTCGATTTTCCCAAACAAAATTTTAATTTTGCGCTTTCACATTTAAGATGTGCATTATATTAATAAATTTTAAAAGTCGATAAATAAACATCTAAAGGGGAAAAGATGCTGAATAAGCAAAGCCTTTATTACTAAAAAAAAAGTCGAAAATGAAATTACGGGGAACACTAAAACAATTTGCACTCCTTTCTTTATTTTAAATTAAACATTCAGCTAGATTAGCGGCAGTTTAGATTGAGTTAATAATATTCATAGTTCATAATATGCTTTTATTTCTCCCTTAACTGGAACTTATTATATAGTAATGAGTTTCTCCAGAGCCGGATTTAAGCTTGGTGGGGCCCTAAGCTACTGAAAATGATGGGGCCCTTATAAGTTCAATTCCATTTCTATACACCTAAAATAACTGTCACTATTTTTTATTGTTGAGTATTAACATTATATTATTAAAAAATTTGATATTATTACTTTACTGTTAAATATATTAATTGTGATGAGACTATTATGTAGAAACTTTCTTTTATTGCACATATATCTTTTGAACGAGGGGAAAAAGTTACAAAAGAAACATATTTTAAGCACAGAGTAAAAAGTTGGCGTGCTGGGCCACTATATATTTAACAGAGGTTTTTTTTTAAGATTCATTTTGAATATATTTTATTTGCAATTTTTAATGATTTTTTCACGAATTTTTTTCTCAATTGTTTTTTCTTTACGTTACAAAATCTATAAGACTTAGAAACATGAAATTTTGAATGTGCGTAGAAAATATGTGAAGAGTTAAAAAGAAAACAAGAAAATACAATTTGATTGTTAGTTTTATTTTTTTTGTAACCACCGTTGAACAACCGACTTAATTTTTGATTTACGCCCTATCTACCAGGCTATCCTGGCCAAATTTATTAGTTTATTTTATAACAGTCATTGCACAGCCGACCCAATTTCAAGTTCACGACTAGTAATATTCAACTCTGTAGCCTTGTAATTTTGAACCCAATCCAGAAGACAAGGTAACTGCTAGATTAGAACCCAGTGGTATTTATTTGTTATGAGAATTTGGAGGACTTTGTGACTCCGACAGATTTAACATGCACCAGTCACCATTTTATACATGGGTATTCTTCTGCCGGCTGGATTCAAACTCCCATTCTCACGAACACAAGTCCAACGCCCTATCAACCAGGCTATCCTGGCCAAATTTATTAGTTTATTATATAACAGTCATTGCACAGCGGACCCTATTTCGAGTTTACGACTACTAATGTTCAACTCCGTAGCCTTGTCATTTTGAACCCAATCCAGCAGTCCCTGGAGCAGGTAAGGACCATTATATTAATGCTGTTTGTACGAATAAAAGAAACATTTCGTAAGCTGATATTATTTAATTGATGTTTATATTGAAAATATTTCTTCACTATTTTTTTTAAAATTATTCTAAGTACATTTGTTAAATTTTTGTGCAAGAAAAGAAATAGTCTTTATTTATGTATATTTTTGGCTCATATTTTTAAGGATTTATTAAAGGGTCTATTAAATATCGGAGAGAATAAATGTCATACGGGTTTAAAGTATCAGCTCTGCTCTTGATCGTGTATAGTGGCTAGGATGTGACAGTCCCGGGCATCCAGCCAAAACGAGCATTCAACATATCAATGGAACACACTAAAACTTTATATCAATTAGCAATTAGTTTCAGATAATTACAATTGTGGAATAATTATCTTATTATAGAATGAAATGTTTTAACAGACAAATATCTGTTAATGTTTAACATTTAATTAACGAAAAAACAGAACCAATATTAAAATCTGACGAATTTTTTATTTTTAATTACTGATAAAGTTTGTGACAGAAAAAAAAATAAAAGGTCTGATAGATTTCAGAATTTTAGAAACACCTTCTAGTTATACTATTCAATCAAATAGACTTCGATGTCTTTCATCCCGGTCTCATTAGTGATTCAGCATATTTCGATATCATTTTTGCTTCGTTCTTACTTAATATTAATTCGTTTGCGACAGTTAATTTATATACCTCTTTTACTACATTTTCGAGGAGTTTAAAAATATAATATTGAGGATTTTAACACAAATGAAATTTGCTTTTTTTGTATGCCTCTTTTATTACGTCATCATCACACCCACACGCAACTGTCTACTCTCAATAATGCTATATAGAATAAAATAGCAAAACAAACGTGTGCAGTTATTTAAATTCCTATTCAAAAGTAATAGTTAATTTTTTTAACTGACAATTTCTGTCCTTTTTTAGATATATTAAAGTGCTGTTTAAAACTGCTGCATATCGCATGAAAGCATTAAATATATCATTTGTACAATTTTAAAGTAAAATAAAAGGGAATTCTGATCTTAAGAAACGGATATTAAATAGTCTGATGATCGAATGATGGGGCAAAAAAAAAAACCTTTTTTACCTTTTAAACTAAAAAATTGTTTATTTATTAGTAATTTGTTAATACTCAAATTGCTTGAAAGATGATATGTACCCTACTAGTGACAACGGAGTTTTTTGTTTTATTCAGTCATTTATTTATATTATGTCCGACAATGTAAAAAAGAAAAAAAAATGTATTTTCGGCTTCGGAGGGAACCAGCTCCAAATAAAACTTTAAAAAAAGAGGGGGGAAAGTAGGATCTTGGGGCCCTTAACATCTCGGGGCCCCAGGCTACAGCTTATTTAGCCTATACGTAAATCCGGCCTTGGTGGAGAGTCGCGCCATCCTATATTGCATTATAAAGCGTGGCCTATATATATAAGCGTTCATTATAGAATGAAGCCATTCAATTTACATAACCTGAATGTTTAATACTATTAATTATTAAGAGACCCTAGGAAAGAGTAATATATGCTAATTCTAAATCATGACCAAAAGGACGTGTTGTGATGTAGAAAACCGATAATTCTACCCCTGCTGACAGACTGTGGGTTCACCCAAATGGGAGCAACAAAAAAAAAAACAGGAATGTAAGCAAAATTTAGGAATTTGTCTGATAACGTTCTTGATTGGTGTTGTTGGTCGATGGAACATTACAAAGTCTTTCGTCAAGGTTCTAATGAACATTCCAGAAAATGTCTACTGCAACGACTTTAATGTCTTGAAATCTTACATCAAGCCCTGTATTTATCTAGGAGAAACATATTTTAGGTCCATTGCTTGTTTTTATTTTAAATTTTTATTTTTCTGTTTGGCTAGATTCATTTACATTTATTCACCTAAATTCATTTACATCATATACCTTTGTCAATTCAGTAAAAATAAGAATATTCTGTGTATTTAATAAATGTTCCTGCTACTGCTGCTAAATTTGCTTTTATAAGAAATTTTCCAATTTAGAGAAAATTACACTTTACGAGTGAATTTGCCCTGCAGAGTTTGCTGTATTTATTTATTATTCTAAAATCATGCTTTACAATATTTTGTTTTCTTATTTTGATGTATTTATTGCAGTTGTGATCTTAGTATTTGATTTCTGTGTCCTCTCATCGTTATATACAGGGATGAGATTCTTCCGCGGATTCGCGGATTTCCGCTTTTTTTCAGATTTTTCCATTTTTCCCGCTGATTTCCGCTGAATTTTTTTTTTTTTTTTGCACAAGTTAAAATATTTTATGAGGAATTTAATTTTCCACGGAGCGAAATTACTGAAGTCTTTATTCCACCCTCTGAAGTTTCTCTAAAAATCATTTCCTTGGGATATGGTTGATCTTTATACAGGGATGAGATTCTTTTTGTCTCTCGAATTTCAACCTTTTTATCAAAAACTCCGATTCTCTAAAAGTTTCGTTTTTTTAATAAATATCCCGCTTTTTTTTTAAAATTCAGTCATTGAAGTAAAATAATTATATTTATTTACGATTTTCAAAGATAAACTGAAAATTCAAACTACGTCCTAGCTGCTAACCCTTCCGCATTTTTACTTATATTAGCTGTTTTCTCCAATTTCACGCACAGAAAATAAGATTTTCCGTATTTTTTATCCGTCGGCGGGATAGCTCGTATTTTCGTAATTCAGACGTCGCTGCTTCTTGTATTCTGGCGTGAAAACAAACAAAAAAATAGAAAAAAAATATAGGTGGATTTGCAGTGAAAATATTTATTTGCTCATTCAATTTTTATTTATTATGTCTAAACAAAAGCAATACAAACAAGCTTTTTAGAAATTTCAAGTCCAGTCTCTGCAAATAACTCGATTTTTATTCACGCGATTTTAATATCAATCATCGATTTTCGTACTTACCTGATTTAAAAATTGCGCATTGCGATTCTTATTTGCGCTATTTAAATATCGTACATTATGATTCTTATTTACGAGATTTAAAAATCCAATATAATGTTTTGTATTTATGTATTTTTAAAATTGCGATTTTATTATCAAACATCGATTTTCGTATTTACCTGATTTAAAATTTGAACGTTGCGATTCTTATTCAGGCGATTTAAATATTGTACATTGCGATTGTTATTTACGAGATTAAAAAAACCAATATCGCGATTTGTATTTACGAGCTTTTAAAACCCTATGTAGCTACGCGAGCTTAAAATCCAATGTCGTGATTCGTTTTTGCGGTTGTAATATCGCGCGATTTAAAAATTATGCATCGTGATCTAAAAAATACGCATCATGATTTGTATTTTGCGCATTTTTTAAATTCGATGTAGAGTTTCAAATTCACGTGATTTGAAAGCCTCATATCGGGATTTATTATCACATGGTTTACAAGTTTAAAAATCGCACTTTTTTTGTCAAATTTTTGTTTATATATATATATATATATATATATATATATATATATATATATATATATATATATATATATATATATATATATATATATATATATATATATATATATATATATATATATAAAAAAATATATATATAAAAAATATATATATAAAAATATATATAAAAAATATAATATATATATATATATAAAATATATATAAAAAATATATATATATATATATATTTTTTTTTTTCTTCTTTTTTTTTCTTTCTTGGATTTCCTCTTTTTTACTTACTGACTACTCTCATCCCTGTATATAACATACCCAAGTGGCTTGATGAAACTTTAAAATGCACTAGCAAACCATTGCTGTTTTTAGTTGGTACCAAGAAAGATGCAGTTGTAAGTCTTATTCTATTCTTATCATGGTGTTTCTCAGTTTAATTAATATTTTATCAATTTTTCTATTGAATTTTTAAATTGTAATTATACTATTTATTAAACAGGAACAAGAAGTTTCTGAGTGCTTGGTAATTTAAATTAACTTTTGTGGTTAGAGAAATTAAGGAATAAAGAGTTAAAAATAGATTTTGATGTTCAATTAAGTCGTGGCATGACTTAATGAATTATGCATTTGTCTTGAATTTTAAAAAACATTAACCGTTGTATTGATTGTTAGGAAAAGAATAAAATATTTATATTCGCTTTTTATAAAATGTAATAAAAACTAATAATTAGTTTAATTTAATGAAAATTGGATTAAGAATGATTTAAAAAAAATTAATTTAAGAAATTAAAGAAATCTTTAAATGCTAGAAAATATGTGATGCCTATATAGGCATCACAACTCCTGAAACATTATTTTTCAGTTCTATAATCGTGGAAGGATTTTATATTATTAACTGAAGTAATATTAATAACATTTAAAAAAATTTTAATTTTAGTAAATTAATCTCAAAATTTTAGTAATAAGTAGTATTTATTATAGGATTTCTGTATTACGATATGAAAATATTGTTTTCTTTATTATATTGATTTAGTTCTTTTAGATAATTTATTTAAATTGCTTTTGAATAATTTGAATAGATGCATAGCAGCATTTTCAAACATTAAGAAACATTTACAGAATTTAATTATGTATTTATTTTTTCGTAGTTACTCTGCCACTTGGTTTAAGGTTATGTATGTGCATGCTTAACTTTCGAAATCACATTATTTAAGAGGTTTTTTTCGGAGCTCTTTCGTCAAAGAAAATAAATAAAACCACAGTTTAAGTGCCTTTGCACATCCTAATAAACAGAAAAACTGCAAGCAAGGCCGGCACCAATAGGGCGTCAGTCAATTGCCTCCTGTCGGACATCGCTTGCCTCCCTATCAGGACAAATGTAAAAATTATAGGGAAAATGCTACTGTTTTGAAAAAAAATATAATTACATTCTTAAAAAAAATAAAAGCTATTTATTTATTTATATTTTTTGTGAATAAGAATAATTTAAAAACATTAACATGCGTTATCTTTTTACTGACACTTTATTACCACTTACTGCTCACTTTTCATCAGAAAATTCTGATAGACAAGTCTTTTATTTGTCTCCATATGGAAAGTTGTTTAACACCCCTGAGAGATAGGGCGAGACAAGAAGACTGTCCTACTCCATTGTCCTCTTATCACAATTTTTGAGAATGCACACTTTCTCCGCATTCAGTAACAAAAAGTATTTTGTTAGACGTCACACCATTTAACTCAAAGAATTCTGTCTTTAAATTATTTAGAAGCAGTGAAGGAGTAAGTTTGTTCTGTCAATCTTTTTATTTTTTTGATTTGCTCTTAAATAGTGTATGTATATTAATAAATTCAATTGTAATTGCTCATATATGAATAAAAATATTAAAATAGAGTTGTAAATGAATCTGCACATTGTGGTATCAAAATTAGTGATTTTAGTTTCTTAGAAACACATTTGAAAAAAAGTATGTGAAAAAAAATCTAAAGTATAAAATGTATTTTAATTCAAATATTTTGAATTAATTTATTTGAGCTCCCCTATCGGGGTGGCTTGATCCCCTGTCTGGCAAAGTCTGGTGCCATGCTTGACTGCAGCTTACATATCTCATTTTAAATTGATTAAACTTCAGTATTTTTTATCTGAATGTGTCACAATGTCTGACAATTTTAAAAGAAATGTCTTAAATTTTAACAAATGCAACAAAAATTTATTATTCATCTGTTTTAACACTTTCTGTCTTTTTATATTTTGTGTAACGTCTTACTATTTACAGAGATCAGCAAAGCAAGTCCGAAGAAAAAGAAAGGAAGATGTGTGTCAGGTTGCGGCTCTTGACTTGCAGAGGGAGAACAGTTACCTCTTGAATTGCTTTTATTTTGTTGCGAGAGTTACGGGTTTCATTTTAAAAAAATTCATTTATCCTACTTAATAAATACATTTCTTTCTATGCATTATTTATGTATTTTTTTTATTAGTAGTAAGGTGAACTTAGTTATTAATTTCGCACAATATTTTTAGTTTTGTTCTTGTACAGTATTTTTTTTACAATATTTTAAACCAATAAAAACTACTTATTTATGGATATTAATGTAATTATATTTAACAATATTTGCTTTTGATATGTATTTTTAATACTAGTAAAAATATGAAATCATAAAACTTCACTTATTTTTCATTAGGAATCATCATAACCATTAAGAATTAAATCAGCCTTAAAGCTTCATCTTTAAATAAACTAGTGTTAAATTATTTTAATCCGTCCTTTACTATATTGTGATTAATTACAGCTTTAGTAATTTCTTGTTTTTCCTCAATTAAATATAGATTTTCACCCCCTGATTTTAATATATATTTTTTTTAATTTTAATCATATGAGCATTTTTAGAAATAGTGTCAATTAATTGTCTTCAAGTTTTTATGTTATCTACAAGCAAAATGATATATGCATAGCTGCCAACTCTACTGGATTTCCCAGTAGACTACTGTATTTTTCCAGTTTCTCCTGATCTACTGGTTTAATCGAATTTCTTCTGATTTTTGTGCATTTTAGAAAATTCCCTTAAATTGAGTAAGTTATCTAAAAAATCCCTATTGAAATAGAATTTTTAAACAGATTATTGCTTAAATATTTAAATAAGTATTACTAATATGTAATGAAGTAAACCTCATTTATAGAAATCAGTTCAAAACTTTTGTTGTTTTTAAATATACAGTTTATTTTAATAGTAAAATCTCTTTCTTTTAAATAATTTTAAAAAAATCTTTTAACTATCTTTGATGAATTAAATGCCTAATAATATTCAAAATTATGAGTAAACATAATGCATAACATTTCAAGTATGTTTAATGTCAATTATAGTTGGAAAATATTGCAGTATTTCTATTTTGATGATTTTAAAAATCCCTAAAATTCCCTACGTGTAAAATATTTAGTAAATTATGCAACGATTATCATGAAGTTTATATTATTTTATAAAATCTGCTGGATTTTTTCCTATTCATGTTGGCAGCTATGTATATGTTGTTGAAGTTGACCTCCTAATTATAGTTTACAGGAAAACAAGGCTTGTAGTTTCTTATCCAACTCACCTTAGTTTTATAAAAATGCAAGAGAAAAAATTTTCTTTCAATCAGACAAAAAGTATAAATAAAATTATGCAACATTTTTGAAAGGATTGAGGTGCATAATGGGGATGCACAGTCCTCATAAAATTACCTCTAAATTGTAGGCATAATTACTTTTTAAAAAAGTAAAGCACTTGGACATAATGCTCCACTTGCACATCAAAAGTTCGGACCAGACATTTAAAATCCTAAACTAGTGAGAGAAGTTTGAATTTTTTTCAGTTTTAAAAACCATTTTCACAATGTGATATTTAAACAGAATTTATAGCCTTTACTTCGTTTTATATGTACACAGTTTTTTTTTTCTTTTTTCAAAAGAAAATAGCCATGTCCCACAAAAAGGTAAGGGCTCAAAAGGGAGAATTTAGTGTTAGTGACCCAAGAAAATTATATTTTCATGTAATTTTACTTGATTTTTGAAGTAAAATTATGCAATTAAAACATGTAATTTTTATTTCAATTTACTTATTCTATAAATTTTAATGAATAATTTTATAATTTACAAATTGTCTTTTTTTTTTTAAAGAAAAAAAATTATTTTTTGTTGTCACTGATACAATAACGACACTATATTTGAAAATGCCCATATATATTAAGTGCTTTCATTACTTGATTGGTCTCTACACTTTTTTTTTTAAATGTTTACCAGTTGCTTTTATTATATATGTATTTGTTGACAGTATTTTTTAATATCATTTTTCCCAGAAGTTTCAACCTCTAAAAAAAAACCTTCTTAACCCATACATTATTTCACTACTTTTGTTGCATCTACATTGAAACCTACTTAGAGCTAAAAAAAAATTGCCTTATTTTTTTATACTTTGTATAAAAGTGTATTGTGCTATATACCATCTTTTATCTATACCATCTTTTATTTATATGATATATATACCATCTTTTATATATACTATGTGCTGTATATCTTTTATTCATAATAAGTAGTAAGCAATTAATTCCATGTGTGCATATAAACTTCCAGTATTTCTTTATTATATAATTACTTAAATATTCCATCATTTTATGTATTATCTGAATTTTAAGTTTAAAAAGTGTTTTGCTAAGACCAAATATACAATTGTTATAAATACAATACAATTGTTAAAATAAAATGACCAAATTTTAAAATTCATTTATGAAATCTCATTGTATTTTTATTTCTTATATTATTTGAATATTAACTTACATGCCAATTTTTTATTATTGCATTATTGAAATTACTTTAGACAATGGCATTATAAATTTTTTTTCAATGGCTATTGTGTCCTAAAATATTTATGCATTTATTTGAATATAACATTTGTTGTCAGGTTGTATCACATTAATTAATGTTCAGTTATATTAAAAATGTTATTTGATTTCCACTCTTTTCTGTTATGGTACAAGTTTAAATAATTTTATTGTAATAAGCATTTTTTACTATGGTCAATCAACAGTGGTTTTTGTATGTAAAAAGATGTTTGCTGTAAATTAAATGTACAATTGTAGCTTCCAAAATTTTGGAGTAAGCTAAACAACTTGTGCCTGGTAGCAGAAACCCTACTGCACTGCAGAGGGCATTGCAAAATATTACAACATCTGCAGATTAAATTTCCCTTTGAAGTAAAAAGATTTTTTCCCCACAATATTATCATCTACAAGTTCGTACTTTTTATAAATATTTTTTTCTTCTGATTTCTTTATTGTACTTAATGTATGCACCTGTTTGTTCTCATATTGAGCAGAGCTATTTATTTTTAATTACTACCCTTCCTTTTAGAGCATTTCTAAACTTTCTTCTCATCAAATTTATAAAGCTGAATTGACATAAGACTTGACGCATAGGGGGGGGGACTTATTTTTTTAGCAGGATTAAAGACTTTCCCCATATAGCATAGGTATTTATTCCTTTTTTTGAATTATCAATTACAACAACATAATGTTTTTGTTAATTATTTTTAAGTGCCTCGTGTTTCCAAATTTTGCTGTATTGTACACATTAAGCTAAATTTTAACAATAATCTGTCTTTGACGTTGCAGATAAATTTGAATTTATCAAGATAGTGCTGTAGTTTGAGGCCCTAAATTCTGTTGCCAGGAACTTATGTAACTTGGAATCTATGTATGAGATTTTATCCACTGATATATTTTCATACGCTCCTAAGTTTTATTTAATTCAAACTTTTTTAACTGAATAAATAGTTTTAATGAGATAAATGTGTATATTTTAAAACTTAAATAGGCACATAGAATTAAGTGCTTGAAATTTTTTGATATAAATAAAGGTTGGAGGCTTATAATATGGGTATCAAACTTAAACTACATCATTTTTTTAATTGTTAAATGTCAGTAATATAAGGTAATTGTCAGTTCAAAATTCCTATATACTATTTAGTAAATGTTTAGTGGGAATCAATCATACAATTCTATAAATGATATATTGTGTGCCTGTATGTATATATATATACCACTTATTTTCATTTTACTGCGATTGTCGCCACTATTATGTATGTCTTTCTTCTGATCACAATTATATTGATAATTTGTAATTATTTAACTATCTCTCTTATTTTATGCATAATTTATTATGTAATGGAACTACATACAATAACTTAGATGCTTTAAAATTTGATATTCTTCAAAGTCATCAACCCCCATTTAAAAATATACAAGAATTCGCCTTTTTTTCTGTTGATTTGTGTTGTTCTTTTCCTTCAGGAATGAAATTAATTTTCTGCTTCACAATCTTTCTTACCTTAATCAACATCACCCTTTACTTATCAGCACAATTTAGAACTTAGTAAATCTCCCATGGCATTAATTTTTTAATAATTTGTCTGAAGAATTAAAACGATTACATTTTTCACATTTTTTATCCACTGTAACTTAAGCATACAAAAAAGTCTGGCTCAATAGTCATAATTCAATTATATTATTATGCATTATTTCACATGGTTAAACATAACTTTAAAAAAAATTATAAGAAATCGTTATTTCATTTATCATTTCAATTTTATAAAAAAAATATGTTTACAAAAAGAGATTGATTTGAATGTTAGAATCTGTTCGTATAATAATAAAAAGGAATTCTGAAACTCTGTAGTATTTTAAAAAATTAAGAGCTTTCATTTTATATCATTATTTTAATAGTAGTTTAAAAGTTTGTATTGATAAGTGATTGTGTAAAAAATAAGACTTATAAATTATTCTAACTTTATGTAGAAGACCGATTTTCAATTTAAGCTTCTGGGCTGATCATATACTTATAAATTGAAATGTAAATCAGTATTATTTTCGTTTCATATTTGTATTTTCGAATCTACTTAATTTATTTTATTATCTCTTATTTTATGTCATACAATTTTTAGGCATTTAAATGCATTTCTCAGTGATTACATTCTTGAAAGAAAATATTTTTCTAGTCAATGCATTTCATATATATTTTAGAAAATATTTTTCATATTTGTTTTATAAAGATTTATTGAATCAAAATTCAAATGTAATATTTATCATGCTTTGTATGAATATACTAGTCTCTTTCGTAGTTTGAACTATTTTTGAATAATTATTGCAATGTCACTTTCCCACTATATATTCATATTTCTACTGTTGCAATATTTTTTATACAGTTACACTTATTCTGTGTACTATAGTTATAATATTACTTTTTTTAATCTTTTTTACATGTCTATTCCCTTATTGTTATCACATGAATGATATTTATGAAAGTAGTGTTGTGATTTTGAAAACAAAATAAAATTTTTATAGATATTTATACAAATTATTTCTCACTTTTTACAAAACTTTTTATGTCAGGTAACATAAGGTTATTGCGTTCACCTATCTAAACTCATTCTTTCGTGATTTATTGTAGCCATTTTGTTGTTGTTGACCATTAAAGCAGAGGGGTCGCGAGTTCTTGTTTTCCAGTTGCGCCATCTATGTCCAAGAATTTGACTTCTGCCACACCCATACATCACACCTGTTTATAGTGTGGACCCATTCATACATCTATTCCTTCATCACAAATTGTAATTTTGACATGAACCAGAGAATGATCAATCTCCAATGAAGTTATGAGAACATGGAGGACTTTGTGATCCGACAGATTTAACGTGCACCCGTCACCATTTACTACACAAGGAGTCGTCCAGCAGCCTGAAAACCAGGCTATCCTGGCTTTTATAGCCATTTTGGGCATTTAACGATAAAAAATATGAAAATTTCTTGATCTATTTTCAGAAATATGAAGCCAATATTTTAATATGAAACAAGTTTCAAACAAATAACCCTTGGCTAAAAGATATTAAAAAAATCACAATATGATTATTGTTTCATTTGTGCTACATATGCTCATGCTTTTTAGGCTTAATAATATTTAAAAACTCATATAAAAAAAAAATCCAAATTTGGATATTTTCAAAAATATGACTCCCATATTGACAAGTAAGTAACAAATAAGTCCCATGTTGCAAAAATTATCAACATAATGTCTAACTTTACGTTATTACTACCTAAGTCAGCAAAAATTTAAACAAATCTCAAAATGCCCAACCTTACATGGCATGATATATGCTTTTGACTTTGCATATTTTAGAAAAAATAAGAATTTTAAAAAAAAAATTTATAAATATATCTAGACATAAATGGATATTTTTGAAAATATGACACCCATATAATGAAATTTAAATTAATTCCATACAGCAAAGAACTATAAAAATATTCCAAAATGTTCATCCTTACATTAGCAGGGTATATGCTTTTGGCTTCGTGTACTCTGGACAAAATAAGAAAATTTTAAAGAATTCCATTCTTGTTTCTAGTCATAAATGGATATTTAAAGAAAATTACAGCCACCTAATATGAAACTAGCTGTAAATGAGTCTCACAGAGTAAAGAATTATGAGGAAAAAAAATCAAAAAATGCCCATCCTTACATTAACAAGATAGATGCTAATGTAAGGTTGAAAATTTTTGAAATTATCTGTTAATATTTCTAGACATAAATGGGTATTTTATGAAACTTGTTTTAAATAAATAATACACGGCAAAAAATTATTTTTAAAAAAAGTCCAAAATGGCTAATTTTACGTTTACAAGATATGGGCGTTTGACTTAGAGTACTTTGGACAAAAAAAGAATTTTTAAACATTTATAGAGGCATGATAGGATGTTTTAAGAAAATATGTCACTTATACACTGCTCAAAAAAATTAGGGGAGCACATGGTTTTAGTGAAATTACGCAAATATTTACACCGATAAGTAACAAAAAAGTAATCATTTATAATGTAAGATCGAGCAGGAAAAAGAAGAAGAAAACTTCATATGCAAATAAAAGTTCATGACGTCACAAACCAGAAAAGAAGATAAGAGCAGAAATTGGGATGTAGCAGAGACGTCTGTTTCACTGCCGTAATTCAGAAAGTTAATTTCTCAGTTATTGTTTTTGAGAAAGGGTGACTTGAAAATGTCTCAACAACGTGATTTACCTGAATCCATTGCATGGCGCATCATCAGCAGACTGGAATCCGGGCAAACACAACGCAGCTTGGCGGACGCTGTTGGAATCAGCAGAAGTGTCATTGCAAGGCTATGGAATCGATTCCAGGAGACTGGAAATGTGAGTTGTCGGCCAGGGCAAGGTCGGCCACGTGCAACAACTGCAGCTGATGACCGGTATATACAGTTAACAGCTCGTCGTAACAGAACAAACAATGCTACTCAGCTGCAAAGACAGTTTCTCGTGGCAACAGGACGAAGAGTTTCCACTTAAACAATACGGAATAGGCTCCATCAGGGAGGTCTCTATGCTCGTAAGCCCATGGTCTGCATTCCATTGACCTCGAGCCACCGTGCGGCTAGCAGAAGATGGGCTGCTGAACATCAAGATTAGGAGCAACGTGATTGGAGCCATGTATTGTTTACAGACGAGTCTCAATTCAGTCTGGAGAGTGACACCCGACGTGTTTTGGTGTGGAGGGAAAGGGGAACTCGAAATAACCCCACTTTCATTCGTGAAAGGTCACACTACAGACGAGCTGGTTGGATGGTGTGGGGTGGAATAAGCATAGGTGGACGTACGGACCAGCATATCATTCGGAACGGTACTTTGACGGCCCGCAGATATGCAGACGAGATATTGAGACCTCATGCCATACCCTACGCAGCAGCCATTGGTGATTCCTTTGTTTTACAAGATGATAATGCGAGACCACATACAGCTCGTCTTGTGAAGAGCATGCTGGAAGCTGAAACAATATAACGTATGGAATACCCTACACCCTCTCCTGATCTGAATCCAATCGAGCATGTTTGGGACGTGCTCGGGCGACGCATTGCTGCGAGACCAAGCCCTCCATTAACTCTCCGTGACTTGGAGATTGCCCTTCTTTAGGAGTGGAACTGTATTCCCCGATCTCTCATCGATACCATCATCGCATCCATGGGAAACAGGTGTGCAACAGTCTTAGCTGTTCGAGGAGACCACATGCCTTATTAACAGTACTGCATCACTTCCAAACATTACTTTTTTATCGTTTACATGCAAACCAATTGTTGCCTTAAATCAGCTTTTTTTTTTTTTCCCCATAGTTTCCATGAATTAAAGATTAATTCCATATGTTTTTACGTCTTTTTTTCTGTATCGTGCATTGATACGTATGCACTATCCATTTCATGCAGCTCTGTGGATGTTTCGCACGACTTTCTTACTTTCTTTGCTTGCTCCCCTAATTTTTTTGAGCAGTGTACTTTAAGATGAAACTAGTTTTAAATGAATATCACGTCGCAAAAAGTATTAAAAATTAAAATTTGTCATCCTAACGTTAGAACTAAGGTAGTAGCCAGAAGGGGGGCAATTGTCCCGCGCCTTTTTGCCCCCTATCGGGATGAACTTAAAAATCGTGGGTAAAAAGCTACTGCCTTGCAATAAAATATATATATTCTTTAAAAATCTAGGGTTATTTTATTTTTGTAAATGAGAATAATTTAAAAACATAAAAACGAGAATATGTTCTTTTACTTACCCTTTACCTCCAATTTCCTGTTGAGATATCTTTTTCTCAGAAAAGTTTGAGGGTCAAGTCAATAAATGTTTCAGATCGTGTTCATATGGAAAATTATTCAACACCCCTGATGGATGAGGGGATGCAAAAAGACTGCTGTAACTCCTACTCCATGGTCCTCACGTGACGATACTTTTTGAGACTGCATGCACACTTTTACCGCATTCAATAAAGAAAAGAATTTTGTAAAATGTCGCCCCGCTTAATGTTAAGGAATTATATTCTTAAGTTATTTGGAAGAAATAAAGTAATAAGTTTGTTTTATTATTATTTTTTTTAATTGCTCTTAAATAGTGTGTATGTTATTGTGAATGAACGAAATTGACGATTGTTGGCTTCCACCGGTGAATGTTGACAATCACATAGTTGCTTTGGTAAGTCCCGGATAGTTGCCCGGTATGCCGTACATCAATTTTTTTAAGCATGAATGTACTGAATGTCGTGCTTCACCTTACAGGTCTTGGTAAAAAGTTAAAAATGACCCTACTGAATAATAATGTAGGATATAATTGAGAAAAATCGAGTTATCTGTATCATATGAAACATATGGAGATGTAGCTGAAGTGGATTTAAATCAGTTACAAATGATACAATTCAACGATTAAAAATTAGAAAATTGTTTCTTAATTTTTAACATGACTAAATTTTATATGCTGAATTTTTACAAATTGGACAACAACTTATTCTACAAATTGGAAATTATAATGGCATAATTCCCGTACTTTTAAATATAACTTTTAAAAATGTAACTCCATGCAACTTAAATCGTTGGTATTGTTTTCCACTATGCGTTCAGCATATCTTCAAGGAACCCAAACTTTAAATAATGGCGGAAATGCGATTTTTACTGAGAAATATGTAGCATAGTGGGAAATAAACTCATAAATGAGATAATAGGATTTTTTTAATAAAAAATTTCAATTCATTATTATTGTACGAAAAAATTACAAATTTTAATTTCTTAGTACTGATCGTAGGATAATTGTATAATGTATTTCTTCAAATTTTAATTATGAAACACAACCCATTGGATGCAATTTAGGATATCTATGTACCGTGAAACTGTCCAAAAGGTTACTAATTGTGTGTTGTTGTTTTTCATATATATAATTTTTTTATTGCTATTCAAAATTTTCACCAGCGAGAACACATCCAACTACATTGATAAATGTTTTTAAATAGGAAAACAAATCGTATTTATATTTTAAGTGACAAAATTATACCAAAAAATATATTTTAAGTAACAAAATTATACCAAATGTTTGCCCAATTTATTAGAAGCCTGAGATCTCATAGAATGGATGTGACCGGTTCTTCCTCCGATCGAAAAAGCCATATTGTCCACAGTCCATTCAAAAGAAATAATGGAAATTTTGGACAAAGCCCTACATACAACCACTTAAAAGGGAACAACACAGAAGTCTTTAAAGAAGAAAGATTTTTTAATGAATTTTAGAATGACTGTGATAAACTTAATACATTTTTTTTCAATATATTGTACAGTGGGCGAAATAAATCGGACCATCCTGAATAACTTTTGATCGAAGGGCTCAGTCTTAATGGTTGGAGGGGGTGATCTCAATCATTTGAATTAATTAGTGAAGACGATATTTTAAGTTGCGAAATTAGACTCAAAAACGTACTTTATCTGCATGAAAATATCTTCATTTTATGATGGATTTGGATTACTGACCCTCCAAACTATAGGGGATTTTTAAAATTTATTTCTCAGGAACTATTCGACCGATTCCGCTCAAAAAGAAAAATTCCGACCGAAAAGAAAAGATTCCGTTCTTTAAAGTGATCTAAGAAATTGTATACCTTACAATTCCAAAACTTTTCAACTATTATTAAATAAATTGTGAAATTAATATTTAATTAAAAAATAATATTTAATAAATTAAATATTTAATAAAAGGGATTTTCAGGATTATTATCAGGAAAAACTATAAATATTTAATATTTTGAAACGGAATTATTTTGCATAGAATTATCTAAATATTTTTCAGTACGCTTAAAAAGTTCTCAAGAAATGGTAAAGTAAGGTTAACATGAAGGGGGCCAAACTATAAGGGCCATATTTCACACATTATAGTGATTTCATGGGTCAGAAATCGGAATCCATCATAAAAAAAGGTATGTTTATTCAGAGAAGAAACGTTTTTGTGTCTGTTTTCGTAACTTTCAAAATCGGATGCACTAATTATTTAACATATTTAAAGTCACCCTCTTAAACCATTAACATGGAATCCTGAAAATCCGATCGTTAGATCAGAAGTTATTGAGGATGGTCCTTTTTATTGTACACATACAAATTTTAACCTACCAAAATGAATTTGTATAGACAAATCAGGGGCCATACAAAGGCCCATAATAGGCTCCATTAGGTAACCGCTTTAAAGTTCTTTAAGCTTAATATACGCGACAGCAGTGTGTGAGGCATAGTGTCGTTAGAAGCGCGACGGGCTTGTAAGCAAAGGGTCTGGGGTTCGATACTGGCCGAGGATTAAATTTTATAACTGCGATACCGGTCAAATGTTAATTTTTATTTATTTATTCCATATTATACTTTTGACATTTTTTTCAATATTTTAACGTGCATGAAGTGTTCAATATATAAAAATTATTATTTTTCTTTGGGAAAAAACGAATAATTACTAAAAAAACAGATAAATTTCGGCGTCGGAGACACGCATGCAAATCACCCTGTATCTTCCTCTAACATTAACTTATAATTTTCAAACTCGGCAATAGATTGGAGTTTAATATACTAAACAATCCTACCAAAATGAATTTTTATAGACAAATCCAGGGGACATACAAAGGCCCATAATAGGTTCCATTAGGTAACCGCTTTAAAGTTCTTTAAGCTTAATATTCGCGACAGCAATGTGTGAGGCATAGTATGGTTAGAAGCGCGACGGACTAGTAAGCAAAGGGTCTGTGGTTCGATACTGGTCGAGGATTGAATTTTAAAACTGCGATACCGGTCAAATGTTAATTTTAATTTATTTATTCTATATTATTCTTTTGACATTTTTTTCAATATTTTAACGTAAATGAAGTATTCAATATATGAAAATTATTATTTTTCTTTGGAAAAAAGCGAATAATTGCCAAAAAACGGATAAATTTCAGCTTCGAAGACACGCAGACGAATCACCCCGTATCTTCCTTTAATATTAACTTATAATTTTCAAACTCGGCAAGAGATTGGAGTTCAATATACTAAACAATCGTACCAAAGGGAATTTTAATAGGCAAATCAGGAGGCATACAATGGCCCATAATAGGTACCATTAGGTAACCGCTTTAAAGTTCTTTAAGCTCAATATTCGCGGCAGCAGCGTGTGAGGTATAACGTGGATTGGGTAGTAAGCAAAGGGTCTGGGATCGAGGATTAATTTTTAAAACTGCGATACCGGTCACGGGTTAATTTTTATTTATTTGTTCTATAAAATACTTTTTTGAGATCTTTTTCAATATTTTAACGTGAATGACAACCAGTCAAACAATTCAAAACGGTCAAACAATTTCATTTCAAAAGCCCTCTCAAGGTCAGCTGTGCAATTGACCTTTGGGGACCCCCCCTGCTCCGCCCAATTCACCTATAAAAATTTCCTCGTACTGTATTGTTAGGACCATGGACCTCTACTTAGTGTCCGAGTTTGAAAATTATAACTTTATATTAAAAGGAGTTAGATGGCTTCGAAATTCGAACCGCACCACACCTTTTTATTTTATTTTTCATTTTTTTTATTATTAATCCATTTTCTGTTGTTTTACAAAGAAAGATGCACGATTTTACTCATAGATCACCTTATGCATGATAAACGTTCCAGTATATTGTAAAAATAATTTAAAACAATGGGAAAAAACCCAAATTTCCTGGATTTTTCCTGTTTTTACCCATTATTCGCTGCTTTCCCTATTTAAAAAAATTATTTCGTACATGTAGGACCCACTAAAATACAGAAAAACACAATAAAAAAATAATATAATGCAAAATAAGCAAAAGAAAAATTTTTGAGAAGTTGCCGCAGCAGGGATTCGAACCCCTGCCCTCTCATCCCTGCCGTGAATTACTAGTCCAGCGTCTTGACCACCGGACCACTTGAACACAGGAAGTCTGCCACAATTTCACTTCAAAATCCCTCTCAAGGTCAGCAGTGCAATTGACCTTTGGGGACCCCCCCCCCCTGCTCCGCCTAATTCACCTATAAAAATTTCCTCGTACTGTATTGTTAGGACCATGGACCTCTACTTAGTGTCCGAGTTTGAAAATTATAACTTTATATTAAAAGGAGTTAGATGGCTTCGAAATTCGAACCGCACCACACCTTTTTATTTTATTTTTCATTTTTTTTATTATTAATCCATTTTCTGTTGTTTTACAAAGAAAGATGCACGATTTTACTCATAGATCACCTTATGCATGATAAACGTTCCAGTATATTGTAAAAATAATTTAAAACAATGGGAAAAAACCCAAATTTCCTGGATTTTTCCTGTTTTTACCCATTATTCGCTGCTTTCCCTATTTAAAAAAATTATTTCGTACATGTAGGACCCACTAAAATACAGAAAAACACAATAAAAAAATAATATAATGCAAAATAAGCAAAAGAAAAATTTTTGAGAAGTTGCCGCAGCAGGGATTCGAACCCCTGCCCTCTCATCCCTGCCGTGAATTACTAGTCCAGCGTCTTGACCACCGGACCACTTGAACACAGGAAGTCTGCCACAATTTCACTTCAAAATCCCTCTCAAGGTCAGCAGTGCAATTGACCTTTGGGGACCCCCCCCCCCTGCTCCGCCTAATTCACCTATAAAAATTTCCTCGTACTGTATTGTTAGGACCATGGACCTCTACTTAGTGTCCGAGTTTGAAAATTATAACTTTATATTAAAAGGAGTTAGATGGCTTCGAAATTCGAACCGCACCACACCTTTTTATTTTATTTTTCATTTTTTTTTTATTAATCCATTTTCTGTTGTTTTACAAAGAAAGATGCACGATTTTACTCATAGATCACCTTACGCATGATAAACGTTCAAGTATATTGTAAAAATAATTTAAAACAGCGGGAAAAAAACCCAAATTTCCTGGATTTGTCCAGTTTTTACCCATTATTCGCTGTTTTCCCTATTTAAAAAAATTATTTCGTATATGTAGGACCCACTAAAATACAGAAAAACACAATAAAAAAATAATATAATGCAAAATAAGCAAAAGAAAAATTTTTGAGAAGTTGCCGCAGCAGGGATTCGAACCCCTGCCCTCTCATCCCTGCCGTGAATTACTAGTCCAGCGTCTTGACCACCGGACCACTTGAACACAGGAAGTCTGCCACAATTTCACTTCAAAATCCCTCTCAAGGTCAGCAGTGCAATTGACCTTTGGGGACCCCCCCCCCCTGCTCCGCCTAATTCACCTATAAAAATTTCCTCGTACTGTATTGTTAGGACCATGGACCTCTACTTAGTGTCCGAGTTTGAAAATTATAACTTTATATTAAAAGGAGTTAGATGGCTTCGAAATTCGAACCGCACCACACCTTTTTATTTTATTTTTCATTTTTTTTTTATTAATCCATTTTCTGTTGTTTTACAAAGAAAGATGCACGATTTTACTCATAGATCACCTTACGCATGATAAACGTTCAAGTATATTGTAAAAATAATTTAAAACAGCGGGAAAAAAACCCAAATTTCCTGGATTTGTCCAGTTTTTACCCATTATTCGCTGTTTTCCCTATTGAAAAAAATTATTTCGTATATGTAGGACCCATTAAAATACAGAAAAACACAATAAAAAAATAATATAATGCAAAATAAGCAAAAGAAAAATTTTTGAGAAGTTGCCGCAGCAGGGATTCAAACCCCTGCCCTCTCATCCCTGCCGTGAATTACTAGTCCAGCATCTTGACCACCGGACCACTTGAACACAGGAAGTGTGCCACAATTTCACTTCAAAATCCCTCTCAAGGTCAGCTGTGCAATTGACCTTTGGGGACCCCCCCTGCTCCGCCTAATTCACCTATAAAAATTTCCTCGTACTGCATTGTTAGGACCATGGACCTCTACTTAGTGTCCGAGTTTGAAAATTATAACTTTATATTAAAAGGAGTTAGATGGCTTCGAAATTCGAACAGCAACACACCTTTTTATTTTATTTTTCATTTTTTTTTATTAATCCATTTTCTGTTGTTTTACAAAGAAAGATGCAGGATTTTACTCATAGATCACCTTACGCATGATAAACGTTCAAGTATATTGTAAAAATAATTTAAAACAGTGGGGAAAAAACCCAAATTTCCTGGATTTTTCCTGTTTTAACCCATTATTCTCTGTTTTCCCTATTTAAAAAAAATATTTCGTACATGTAGGACCCACTAAAATACAGAAAAACACAATAAAAAAATAATATAATGCAAAATAAGCAAAAGAAAAAAATTTGAGAAGTTGCCGCAGCAGGGATTCGAACCCCTGCCCTCTCATCCCTGCCGTGAATTACTAGTCCAGCGTCTTGACCACCGGACCACTTGAACACAGGAAGTGTGCCACAATTTCACTTCAAAATCCCTCTCAAGGTCAGCAGTGCAATTGACCTTTGGGGACCCCCCTGCTCCACCTAATTCACCTATAAAAATTTCCTCCTACTGTATTATTAGGACCATGTACCTCTACTTAGTGTCCGAGTTTGAAAAATATAACTTTATACTAAAAGGAGTTAGATGGCTTCGAAATTCGAACCGCACCACACCTTTTTATTTAATTTTTCATTTTTTTTATTATTAATCCATTTTCTGTTGTTTTACAAAGAAAGATGCACGATTTTACTCATAGATCACCTTACGCATGATAAACGTTCAAGTATATTGTAAAAATAATTTAAAACAATGGGAAAAACCCAAATTTCCTGGATTTTTCCTGTTTTTACCCATTATTCGCTGTTTTCCCTATTTAAAAAAATTATTTCGTACATGTAGGACCCACTAAAATATAGAAAAACACAATAAAAAAATAATATAATGCAAAATAAGCAAAAGAAAAATTTTTGAGAAGTTGCCGCAGCAGGGATTCGAACCCCTGCCCTCTCATCCCTGCCGTGAATTACTAGTCCAGCGTCTTGACCACCGGACCACTTGAACACAGGAAGTGTGCCACAATTTCACTTCAAAATCCCTCTCAAGGTCAGCTGTGCAATTGACCTTTGGGGACTCCCCCTGCTCCGCCTAATTCACCTATAAAAATTTCCTCGTACTGCATTGTTAGGACCATGGACCTCTACTTAGTGTCCGAGTTTGAAAATTATAACTTTATATTAAAAGGAGTTAGATGGCTTCGAAATTCGAACCGCACCACACCTTTTTATTTTATTTTTTATTTTTTTTATTATTAATCCATTTTCTGTTGTTTTACAAAGAAAGATGCACGATTTTACTCATAGATCACCTTACGCATGATAAACGTTCAAGTATATTGTAAAAATAATTTAAAACAGAGGGAAAAAAACCCAAATTTCCTGGATTTTTCCTGTTTTTACCCATTATTCTCTGTTTTCCCTATTTAAAAAAATTATTTCGTACATGTAGGACCCACTAAAATACAGAAAAACACAATAAAAAAATAATATAATGCAAAATAAGCAAAAGAAAAATTTTTGAGAACTTGCCGCAGCAGGGATTCGAACCCCTGCCCTCTCATCCCTGCCGTGAATTACTAGTCCAGCGTCTTGACCACCGGACCACTTGAACACAGGAAATGTGCCACAATTTCACTTCAAAATCCCTCTCAAGGTCAGCAGTGTAATTGACCTTTGGGGACCCCCCCCCCCTGCTCCGCCTAATTCACCTATAAAAATTTCCTCGTACTGTATTGTAAGGACCATGGACCTCTATTTAGTGTCCGAGTTTGAAAATTATAACTTTACATTAAAAGGAGTTAGATGACTTCGAAATTCGAACCGCACCACACCTTTTTATTTTATTTTTCATTTTTTTTATTATTAATCCATTTTCTGTTGTTTTACAAAGAAAGATGCAGGATTTTACTCATAGATCACCTTACGCATGATAAACGTTCAAGTATATTGTAAAAATAATTTAAAACAGTGGGGAAAAAACCCAAATTTCCTGGATTTTTCCTGTTTTTACCCATTATTCTCTGTTTTCCCTATTTAAAAAAATTATTTCGTACATGTAGGACCCACTAAAATACAGAAAAACACAATAAAAAAATAATATAATGCAAAATAAGCAAAAGAAAAAAATTTGAGAAGTTGCCGCAGCAGGGATTCGAACCCCTGCCCTCTCATCCCTGCCGTGAATTACTAGTCCAGCGTCTTGACCACCGGACCACTTGAACACAGGAAGTGTGCCACAATTTCTCTTCAAAATCCCTCTCAAGGTCAGCAGTGCAATTGACCTTTGGGGACCCCCCTGCTCCGCCTAATTCACCTATAAAAATTTCCTCGTACTGTATTGTTAGGACCATGGACCTCTACTTAGTGTCCGAGTTTGAAAATTATAACTTTATATTAAAAGGAGTTAGATGGCTTCGAAATTCGAACCGCACCACACCTTTTTATTTTATTTTTCATTTTTTTTTTATTAATCCATTTTCTGTTGTTTTACAAAGAAAGATGCACGATTTTACTCATAGATCACCTTACGCATGATAAACGTTCAAGTATATTGTTAAAATAATTTAAAACAGTGGGAAAAAAACCCAAATTTCCTGGATTTGTCCTGTTTTTACCCATTATTCGCTGTTTTCCATATTTAAAAAAATTATTTCGTACATGTAGGACCCACTAAAATATAGAAAAACACAATAAAAAAATAATATAATGCAAAATAAGCAAAAGAAAAATTTTTGAGAAGTTGCCGCAGCAGGGATTCGAATCCCTGCCCTCTTATCCCTGCCGTGAATTACTAGTCCAGCGTCTTGACCACCGGACCACTTGAACACAGGAAGTGTGCCACAATTTCACTTCAAAATCCCTCTCAAGGTCAGCAGTGCAATTGACCTTTGGGGACCCCCCTGCTCCACCTAATTCACCTATAAAAATTTCCTCCTACTGTATTATTAGGACCATGTACCTCTACTTAGTGTCCGAGTTTGAAAAATATAACTTTATACTAAAAGGAGTTAGATGGCTTCGAAATTCGAACCGCACCACACCTTTTTATTTTATTTTTTATTTTTTTTATTATTAATCCATTTTCTGTTGTTTTACAAAGAAAGATGCACGATTTTACTCATAGATCACCTTACGCATGATAAACGTTCAAGTATATTGTAAAAATAATTTAAAACAGAGGGAAAAAAACCCAAATTTCCTGGATTTTTCCTGTTTTTACCCATTATTCTCTGTTTTCCCTATTTAAAAAAATTATTTCGTACATGTAGGACCCACTAAAATACAGAAAAACACAATAAAAAAATAATATAATGCAAAATAAGCAAAAGAAAAATTTTTGAGAACTTGCCGCAGCAGGGATTCGAACCCCTGCCCTCTCATCCCTGCCTTGAATTACTAGTCCAGCGTCTTGACCACCGGACCACTTGAACACAGGAAATGTGCCACAATTTCACTTCAAAATCCCTCTCAA
The DNA here is from genome assembly GCF_982258835.1 of Parasteatoda tepidariorum. Lineage (NCBI taxonomy): Eukaryota > Metazoa > Arthropoda > Arachnida > Araneae > Theridiidae > Parasteatoda > Parasteatoda tepidariorum. The sequence goes on along the minus strand of NC_141758.1, from coordinate 116,957,743 downwards.
GGTCAGCTGTGCAATTGACCTTTGGGGACCCCCCCTGCTCCGCCTAATTCACCTATAAAAATTTCCTCGTACTGCATTGTTAGGACCATGGACCTCTACTTAGTCTCCGAGTTTGAAAATTATAACTTTATATTAAAAGGAGTTAGATGGCTTCGAAATTCGAACCGCACCACACCTTTTTATTTTATTTTTCATTTTTTTATTATTAATCCATTTTCTGTTGTTTTACAAAGAAAGATGCACGATTTTACTCATAGATCACCTTACGCATGATAAAAGTTCAAGTATATTGTAAAAATAATTTAAAACAGAGGGAAAAAAACCCAAATTTCCTGGATTTTTCCTGTTTTTTCCCATTATTCTCTGTTTTCCCTATTTAAAAAAATTATTTCGTACATGTAGGACCCACTAAAATACAGAAAAACACAATAAAAAAATAATATAATGCAAAATAAGCAAAAGAAAAAAAAAGAAAAAAATTTGAGAAGTTGCCGCAGCAGGGATTCGAACCCCTGCCCTCTCATCCCTGCCGTGAATTACTAGTCCAGCGTCTTGACCACCGGACCACTTGAACACAGGAAGTCTGCCACAATTTCACTTCAAAATCCCTCTCAAGGTCAGCTGTGCAATTGACCTTTGGGAACCCCCCTGCTCCGCCTAATTCTCCTATAAAAATTTCCTCGTACTGTATTGTTAGGATTATGGACCTCTACTTAGTGTCCGAGTTTGAAAATTATAACTTTATATTAAAAGGAGTTAGATGGCTTCGAAATTCGAACCGCACCACACCTTTTTATTTTATTTTTCATTTTTTTTATTATTAATCCATTTTCTGTTGTTTTACAAAGAAAGATGCACGATTTTACTCATAGATCACCTTACGCATGATAAACGTTCAAGTATATTGTAAAAATAATTTAAAACAGTGGGAAAAAAAACTCAAATTTCCTGGATTTTTCCTCTTTTTACCCATTATTCGCTGTTTTCCCTATTTAAAAAAATTATTTCGTACATGTAGGACCCACTAAAATACAGAAAAACACAATAAAAAAATAATATAATGCAAAATAAGCAAAAGAAAAATTTTTGAGAAGTTGCCGCAGCAGGGATTCGAACCCCAGCCCTCTCATCCCTGCCGTGAATTACTAGTCCAGCGTCTTGACCACCGGACCACTTGAACACAGGAAGTGTGCCACTATTTCACTTCAAAATCCCTCTCAAGGTCAGCAGTGCAATTGACCTTTGGGGACCCCCCCTGCTCCGCCTAATTCACCTATAAAAATTTCCTCGTACTGTATTGTTAGGACCATGGACCTCTACTTAGTGTCCGAGTTTGAAAATTATAACTTTATATTAAAAGGAGATAGATGGCTTCGAAATTCGAACCGCACAACACCTTTTTATTTTATTTTTCATTTTTTTTTTATTAATCCATTTTCTGTTGTTTTACAAAGAAAGATGCACGATTTTACTCATAGATCACCTTAAGCATGATAAACGTTCAAGTATATTGTTAAAATAATTTAAAACAGTGGGAAAAAAACCCAAATTTCCTGGATTTGTCCTGTTTTTACCCATTATTCGCTGTTTTCCATATTTAAAAAAATTATTTCGTACATGCAGGATCCACTAAAATACAGAAAAACACAATAAAAAAATAATATAATGCAAAATAAGCAAAAGAAAATTTTTTGAGAAGTTGCCGCAGCAGGGATTCGAATCCCTGCCCTCTCATCCCTGCCGTGAATTACTAGTCCAGCGTCTTGACCACCGGACCACTTGAACACAGGAAGTCTGCCACAATTTCACTTCAAAATCCCTCTCAAGGTCAGCTGTGCAATTGACCTTTGGGGACCCCCCCTGCTCCGCCTAATTCACCTATAAAAATTTCCTCGTACTGTATTGTTAGGACCATGGACCTCTACTTAGTGTCCGAGTTTGAAAATTATAACTTTATATTAAAAGGAGTTGGATGGCTTCGAAATTCGAACCGCACCACAACTTTTTATTTCATTTTTCATTTTTTTTATTATTATTCCATTTTCTGTTGTTTTACAAAGAAAGATGCACGATTTTACTCATAGATCACCTTACGCATGATAAACGTTCAAGTATATTGTAAAAATAATTTAAAACAGTGGGAAAAAAACCCCAAATTTCCTGGATTTTTCCTGTTTTTACCCATTATTCGCTGTTTTCCCTATTTAAAAAAATTATTTCGTACATGTAGGACCCACTAAAATACAGAAAAACACAAAAAAAAAATAATATAATGCAAAATAAGCAAAAGAAAAATTTTTGAGAACTTGCCGCAGCAGGGATTCGAACCCCTGCCCTCTCATCCCTGCCGTGAATTACTAGTCCAGCGTCTTGACCACCGGACCACTTGAACACAGGAAGTGTGCCACAATTTAACTTCAAAATCCCTCTCAAGGTCAGCAGTGCAATTGACCTTTGGGGACCCCCCCTGCGCCGCCTAATTCACCTATAAAAATTTCCTCGTACTGTATTGTTAGGACCATGGACCTCTACTTAGTGTCCGAGTTTGAAAATTATAACTTTATATTAAAAGGAGTCAGATGGCTTCGAAATTCGAACCGCACAACACCTTTTTATTTTATTTTTCATTTTTTTTTATTAATCCATTTTCTGTTGTTTTACAAAGAAAGATGCACGATTTTACTCATAGATCACCTTACGCATGATAAACGTTCAAGTATATTGTTAAAATAATTTAAAACAGTGGGAAAAAAACCCAAATTTCCTGGATTTGTCCTGTTTTTACCCATTATTCGCTGTTTTCCATATTTAAAAAAATTATTTCGTACATGTAGGACCCACTAAAATACAGAAAAACACAATAAAAAAATAATATAATGCAAAATAAGCAAAAGAAAAATTTTTGAGAAGTTGCCGCAGCAGGGATTCGAACCCCTGCCCTCTCATCCCTGCCGTGAATTACTAGTCCAGCGTCTTGACCACCGGACCACTTGAACACAGGAAGTGTGCCACAATTTCACTTCAAAATCCCTCTCAAGGTCAGCAGTGCAATTGACCTTTGGGGACCCCCCCCCCTGCTCCGCCTAATTCACCTATAAAAATTTCCTCCTACTGTATTGTTAGGACCATGGACCTCTACTTAGTGTCCGAGTTTGAAAATTATAACTTTATATTAAAAGGAGTTAGATGGCTTCGAAATTCGAACCGCACCACACCTTTTTACTTTATTTTTCATTTTTTTTTATTAATCCATTTTCTGTTGTTTTACAAAGAAAGATGCACGATTTTACTCATAGATCACCTTACGCATGATAAACGTTCAAGTGTATTGTAAAAATAATTTGAAGCAGTGGGAAAAATCCCAAATTTCCTGGATTTTTCCTGTTTTTTCCCATTATTCTCTGTTTTCCCTATTTAAAAAAATTATTTCGTACATGTAGGACCCACTAAAATACAGAAAAACACAATAAAAAAATAATATAATGCAAAATAAGCAAAAGAAAAATTTTTGAGAAGTTACCGCAGCAGGGATTCGAACCCCTGCCCTCTCATCCCTGCCGTGAATTACTAGTCCAGCGTCTTGACCACCGGACCACTTGAACACAGGAAGTCTGCCCCAATTTCACTTCAAAATCCCTCTCAAGGTCAGCTGTGCAATTGACCTTTGGGGACCCCCCCTGCTCCGCCTAATTCACCTATAAAAATTTCCTCATACTGTATTGTTAGGACCATGGACCTCTACTTAGTGTCCGAGTTTGAAAATTATAACTTTATATTAAAAGGAGTTGGATGGCTTCGAAATTCGAACAGCAACACACCTTTTTATTTTATTTTTCATTTTTTTTTTTATTAATCCATTTTCTGTTGTTTTACAAAGAAAGATGCACGATTTTACTCATAGATCACCTTACGCATGATAAACGTTCAAATATATTGTAAAAATAATTTAAAACAATGGGAAAAAACCCAAATTTCCTGGATTTTTCCTGTTTTTACCCATTATTCGCTGTTTTCCCTATTTAAAAAAATTATTTCGTACATGTAGGACCCACTAAAATACAGAAAAACACAATAAAAAATAATATAATGCAAAATAAGCAAAAGAAAAATTTTTGAGAAGTTGCCGCAGCAAGGATTCGAACCCCTGCCCTCTCATCCCTGCCGTAAATTACTAGTCCAGCGTCTTGACCACCGGACCACTTGAACACAGGAAGTCTGCCACAATTTCACTTCAAAATCCCTCTCAAGGTCAGCTGTGCAATTGACCTTTGGGGACCCCCCCTGCTCCGCCCAATTCACCTATAAAAATTTCCTCGTACTGCATTGTTAGGACCATGGACCTCTACTTAGTGTCTGAATTTGAAAATTATAACTTTATATTAAAAGGAGTTAGATGGCTTCGAAATTCGAACCACACCACACCTTTTTATTTTATTTTTCATTTTTTTTATTATTAATCCATTTTCTGTTGTTTTACAAAGAAAGATGCTCGATTTTACTCATAGATCGCCTAACGCATGATAAACGTTCAAGTATATTGTAAAAATAATTTAAAACAGTGGGAAAAAAACCCAAATTTCCTGGATTTGTCCTGTTTTTACCCATTATTCGCTGTTTTCCATATTTAAAAAAATTATTTCGTACATGCAGGATCCACTAAAATACAGAAAAACACAATAAAAAAATAATATAATGCAAAATAAGCAAAAGAAAATTTTTTGAGAAGTTGCCGCAGCAGGGATTCGAATCCCTGCCCTCTCATCCCTGCCGTGAATTACTAGTCCAGCGTCTTGACCACCGGACCACTTGAACACAGGAAGTCTGCCACAATTTCACTTCAAAATCCCTCTCAAGGTCAGCTGTGCAATTGACCTTTGGGGACCCCCCCTGCTCCGCCTAATTCACCTATAAAAATTTCCTCGTACTGTATTGTTAGGACCATGGACCTCTACTTAGTGTCCGAGTTTGAAAATTATAACTTTATATTAAAAGGAGTTGGATGGCTTCGAAATTCGAACCGCACCACAACTTTTTATTTCATTTTTCATTTTTTTTATTATTATTCCATTTTCTGTTGTTTTACAAAGAAAGATGCACGATTTTACTCATAGATCACCTTACGCATGATAAACGTTCAAGTGTATTGTAAAAATAATTTGAAACAGTGGGAAAAATCCCAAATTTCCTGGATTTTTCCTGTTTTTTCCCATTATTCTCTGTTTTCCCTATTTAAAAAAATTATTTCGTACATGTAGGACCCACTAAAATACAGAAAAACACAATAAAAAAATAATATAATGCAAAATAAGCAAAAGAAAAATTTTTGAGAAGTTACCGCAGCAGGGATTCGAACCCCTGCCCTCTCATCCCTGCCGTGAATTACTAGTCCAGCGTCTTGACCACCGGACCACTTGAACACAGGAAGTCTGCCCCAATTTCACTTCAAAATCCCTCTCAAGGTCAGCTGTGCAATTGACCTTTGGGGACCCCCCTGCTCCGCCTAATTCACCTATAAAAATTTCCTCATACTGTATTGTTAGGACCATGGACCTCTACTTAGTGTCCGAGTTTTAAAATTATAACTTTATATTAAAAGGAGTTGGATGGCTTCGAAATTCGAACAGCACCACACCTTTTTATTTTATTTTTCATTTTTTTTTTATTAATCCATTTTCTGTTGTTTTACAAAGAAAGATGCACGATTTTACTCATAGATCACCTTACGCATGATAAACGTTCAAATATATTGTAAAAATAATTTAAAACAATGGGAAAAAACCCAAATTTCCTGGATTTTTCCTGTTTTTACCCATTATTCGCTGTTTTCCCTATTTAAAAAAATTATTTCGTACATGTAGGACCCACTAAAATACAGAAAAACACAATAAAAAATAATATAATGCAAAATAAGCAAAAGAAAAATTTTTGAGAAGTTGCCGCAGCAGGGATTCGAACCCCTGCCCTCTCATCCCTGCCGTAAATTACTAGTCCAGCGTCTTGACCACCGGACCACTTGAACACAGGAAGTCTGCCACAATTTCACTTCAAAATCCCTCTCAAGGTCAGCTGTGCAATTGACCTTTGGGGACCCCCCCTGCTCCGCCCAATTCACCTATAAAAATTTCCTCGTACTGCATTGTTAGGACCATGGACCTCTACTTAGTGTCTGAGTTTGAAAATTATAACTTTATATTAAAAGGAGTTAGATGGCTTCGAAATTCGAACCACACCACACCTTTTTATTTTATTTTTCATTTTTTTTATTATTAATCCATTTTCTGTTGTTTTACAAAGAAAGATGCTCGATTTTACTCATAGATCACCTTACGCATGATAAACGTTCAAGTATATTGTAAAAATAATTTAAAACAGTGGGAAAAAAACCCAAATTTCCAGGATTTTTCCTGTTTTTACCCATTATTCTCTGTTTTCCCTATTTAAAAAAATTATTTCGTACATGTAGGACCCACTAAAATACAGAAAAACACAATAAAAAAATAATATAATGCAAAATAAGCAAAGGAAAAAAAAAGAAAAAATTTTGAGAAGTTGCCGCAGCAGGGATTCGAACGCCTGCCCTCTCATCCCTGCCGTGAATTACTAGTCCAGCGTCTTGACCACCGGACCACTTGAACACAGGAAGTCTGCCACAATTTCACTTCAAAATCCCTCTCAAGGTCAGCTGTGCAATTGACCTTTGGGGACCCCCCCTGCTCCGCCCAATTCACCTATAAAAATTTCCTCGTACTGCATTGTTAGGACCATGGACCTCTACTTAGTGTCTGAGTTTGAAAATTATAACTTTATATTAAAAGGAGTTAGATGGCTTCGAAATTCGAACCGCACCACACCTTTTTATTTTATTTTTCATTTTTTTTATTATTAATCCATTTTCTGTTGTTTTACAAAGAAAGATGCACGATTTTACTCATAGATCACCTTATGCATGATAAACGTTCCAGTATATTGTAAAAATAATTTAAAACAATGGGAAAAAACCCAAATTTCCTGGATTTTTCCTGTTTTTACCCATTATTCGCTGCTTTCCCTATTTAAAAAAATTATTTCGTACATGTAGGACCCACTAAAATACAGAAAAACACAATAAAAAAATAATATAATGCAAAATAAGCAAAAGAAAAATTTTTGAGAAGTTGCCGCAGCAGGGATTCGAACCCCTGCCCTCTCATCCCTGCCGTGAATTACTAGTCCAGCGTCTTGACCACCGGACCACTTGAACACAGGAAGTCTGCCACAATTTCACTTCAAAATCCCTCTCAAGGTCAGCTGTGCAATTGACCTTTGGGGACCCCCCCTGCTCCGCCTAATTCACCTATAAAAATTTCCTCATACTGTATTGTTAGGACCATGGACCTCTACTTAGTGTCCGAGTTTGAAAATTATAACTTTATATTAAAAGGAGTTGGATGGCTTCGAAATTCGAACCGCACCACACCTTTTTATTTTATTTTTCATTTTTCTTTATTAATCCATTTTCTGTTGTTTTACAAAGAAAGATGCACGATTTTACTCATAGATCACCTTACGCATGATAAACGTTCAAATATATTGTAAAAATAATTTAAAACAATGGGAAAAAACCCAAATTTCCTGGATTTTTCCTGTTTTTACCCATTATTCGCTGTTTTCCCTATTTAAAAAAATTATTTCGTACATGTAGGACCCACTAAAATACAGAAAAACACAATAAAAAAATAATATAATGCAAAATAAGCAAAAGAAATTTTTTTGAGAAGTTGCCGCAGCAGGGATTCGAACCCCTGCCCTCTCATCCCAGCCGTGAATTACTAGTCCAGCGTCTTGACCACCGGACCACTTGAACACAGGAAGTGTGCCACAATTTCACTTCAAAATCCCTCTCAAGGTCAGCAGTGCAATTGACCTTTGGGGACCCCCCCTGCTCCGCCTAATTCACCTATAAAAATTTCCTCGTACTGTATTGTTAGGACCATGGACCTCTACTTAGTGTCCGAGTTTGAAAATTATAACTTCATATTAAAAGGAGTTAAAAATTAAAGCCGATCCTAGCAGGGTATCGAACCCAGGACATCCGGGACTGCATAGCATTCTTCCCCACAACGCTAACAACTGCACCACGCCACACATACCTGCTCCGCGTATATATAGCTTAAAGTACCTCTTCCCGGTCAGTCAACAAAACATATTTTGGAACATTGTGGGCCCTCTAATTAGTCTATAAAAAATTCCTTCAGTACAATTGTTTGATACATTAGACTCTAATTTCAGGAAGAGTTTGAAATTTATAGGTTAATACTATAGGGAGTAACGGGGTGTTATGTGTGTGTGCCTCCTGATACGACTTTTGTCTTTTTTTAAGCTATTATTCGCTCTTTAACAAAGAAAAATAATTCTTTTCATATATGAAACACTTTATTCACTTAAAAATATTGAGAAAGAAGTTAAAAAAATAACATTAAATAAAATAAATAAATAAATAAAAAATAATCAAAATTTATCTGTTTATTAGCTATTATTCGCTATTTCATAAAGGAAAAATAGTTATTTTGTTATACAGAACTCCTCATTCACGCTAGATTGTCGAAAAGTATATTAAAAAACATAATATAAAATAAAATTATAAAAAATTAAAGCCGATCCTCGCAGGGTATCGAACCCAGGACATCCAGGACTGCATAGCATCCTTCCCCACAACGTTAACAACTGCACCACGCATCACATACCTGCTCCGCGTATATATAGCTTAAAGTAACTCTTCCCGGTTAGTCAACAAAACATATTTTGGAACATTGTGGGCCCACTAATTAGTCTATAAAAAATTCCTTCAGTACTATTGTTTGATACATTAGACTCTAATTTCAGGCTGAGTTTGAAATTTATAGGTTAATATTATAGGGCGTAGCGGGGTGTTATGTGTGCGTGCCTCCTGATACGACTTTTGACTTTTTTTAAGCCATTATTCGCTCTTTAACAAAGAAAAATAATTCTTTTCATATATGAAACACTTTATTCACTTAAAAATATTGAGAAAGAAGTTAAAAAAATAACATTAAATAAAATAAATAAATAAAAAAAAAAATAATCAAAATTTATTTGTTTATTAGCTATTATTCGCTATTTCATAAAGGAAAAATAGTTATTTCGTTATACAGAACACTTCATTCACGCTAGATTGTTGAAAAGTATATTAAAAAATATAATATAAAATAAAATTAAAGCCGATCCCTGCAGGGTATCGAGCCCAGGACATCCGGGACTGCATAGCATCCTTCCCCACAACGCTAACAACTGCACCACGCATCACATACCTGCTACGCGTATATATAGCTTAAAGTACCTCTTCCCGGTTGGTCAACAAAACATATTTTGGAACATTGTGGGCCCACTAATTAGTCTATAAAAAATTCCTCTAGTACAATTGTTTGATATATTAGACTCTAATTTCAGGCCGAGTTTGAAATTTATAGGTTAATATTATAGGGAGTAACGGGGTGTGATGTGTGCGTGCCTCCTGATACGACTTTTGACTTTTTTTAAGCCATTATTCGCTTCTTAACAAAGAAAAATAATTCTTTTCATATATGAAACACTTTATTTACTTAAAAATATTGAGAAAGAATGAAATAAATAAATAAATAAAAAATAATCAAATTTTATCTGTTTATTAGCTATTATTCTTTATTTCATAAAGTAAAAATAGTTATTTCGTTATACAGAACACTTCATTCACGCTAGATTGTCGAAAAGTATATTAAAAAACATAATATAAAATAAAATTAAAAAAAAATAAAGCCGAACCTTGCAGGGTACCGAACCCAGGACATCCGGGACTGCATAGCATCCTTCCCCACAACGCTAACAACTGCACCACGCATCACATCCCTGCTCCGCATATATATAGCTTAAACTACCTCTTCCCGGTCAGTCAGCAAATCATATTTTGGAACATTGTGGGCCCACTAATTAGTCTATAAAAAATTCCTTCAGTACAATTGTTTGATACATTAGACTCTAATTTCAGGCCGAGTTTGAAATTTATATTTTAATATTATAGGGAGTAACGGGGTGTGATGTTTGCGTGCCTCCTGATACGACTTTTGTCTTTTTTTAAGCCATTATTCGCTCTTTAACAAAGAAAAATAATTCTTTTCACATATAGAATACTTTATTCGCTATAAAATATTGAAAAGAAAAAAAAAGAAATAATATGAATGAAAAAAAATAAATAAATAAAAATGATCCGAAATTTATCCGTTTATTAGCTATTATTCGCTATTTCCCGAAGAAAAAAATAGTTTTTTTTTATATACAGAACACTTGATTCACGTTAAAATATCAAAAAATATATATAAAAAAATAATATAAAAAATAGAAAAAATTCGAATGACGACCCTCGCAGGGTGTCGAACCCAGGGCCTCCGGGACTGCAAATCTAACTTGTCACACAGCTTTACCAACTGCGCCACGCTTCACAAGCCAAACCTGCGAATATTTGCCTTAAAACACCTCCTCCCGGGTAGTAAACAACTCTTAAACTCAGAGTAGTAAACAACTCTTATTTTGGCCCATTGTGGGCCCACTAATTGGTCTATGGTCCAAATATGGCTGCCGAAGAGAAATTTTATAGGCCAAGTATGGGGTTCACAGTGGGCCCCTAAAGGTATTTTGCGAAGATGAGAGGAGAGAGAGCTTTTGAAGCGAAACTGTGGTAGGCTTCACAGAGCACCATGGACTGGATGGTAGGCCACCAGACAAGCAAGTTCGCTGCTGGAGGGAGGAGTCCTGGGTTCGAATCCCAGGGACGGAGAAATTTTCATAAAATTTTTTTGTTTCTTTCAAATTATATTATTTTTTAAATGTGTTTTTCGATATTCTGGAGGGTCCCGCATGTAGGAAATAATGTTTTTTTACTGGAAAAATCCAGGAAAATCAATTTATTTGCTCTTTTTCGACTTCTTTTGTAACATTTTGGATATTCAAGCATGCATGGGGTGGTTTCTGTGTGTGAAATCCAGCAAAGAAAGCGTAATGGAATAATAAAAAAAAAAGAATAAAAAAATAAAATGGCTCGAGAAAGATTCAAATTTCGAGACCCCCTAGCTCCCCTTAATATCAAGGTATAATTTTCAAACTCGGACCTTACGTAGGGGTCTATGGTCCAAACATGGCTGCCGAATTTTTTTTTATGGGCCAATAAGGGGGGTCACAGTGGGCCCCTAAAGGTAAATTGCGAAGAAGAGAGGAAAGAGCTTTTGAAGCGAAACTGTGGTAGGCTTCACGTTTCACCGTGGACTGGATGGTAGGCCTACAGACAAGCAAGTTCGCTGCTGGAGGGAGGGGTCCTGGGTTCGAATCCCTGGGACGGACAAATTTTCAAGAAAATCTTTTTTCTTTTAAATTATATTATTTTTTTAAATGTGTTTTTCGATATTCTGGAGGGTCCTGCATGTAGGAAATAATTTTGTTTATTGGGAAAAAACTGGCCCGATATCACACCTTAATAGTGACCTATAATATTTTAATTGGACCACGTATTGTATTATCGGGTAATAGTGTACCCTATCAGAGGAAATAATTAGAGACCTCATAGGGGGTACACAATGTGGCCCTGTAGTTTAATACGTATGCATATCTAAAATAGTGTGTTCAATCGCTTTAAAATGAGGAAATTCATGTTCTAAAGAACTTTAAAACGAGGAAATTCGTGTTCTTAAGAGCTTTAAAACGAGGAAATTTGAAATCATTTTTCAATAATAACGCAAGGCCCGATATCAGACCTTAATATTGACGCATAATATATTAATTGGACTACGTATTATATTACTGGGTAATAGCGTACCCTACCAGAGGAAATAATTATAGACCTCATGGGGATACACAATGTGGCTCTTTAATTTCCTATGTATGTATAAATATAATAGTGTGTTGAATAGCGTTTAAATGAAGAAATTCGTCTTCTAAGGAGCTTTAAACATTCGAAGTCATTTTTCAATATTAACTAATGCAAGACCCGATATCAGACCTTAATATTGACTCATAATATTTTAATTGGACCACGTATTATATTACTGGGTAATAGTGTACCCTACCTGAGGACATAATTATAGACCTCATAGGGTCTATAATTATTTGCTCAGATTCTATAATTATTTGCTGAGCAAATATTTATAGACCTCATTTCTAATAATAACAATGTGGCCCTGTAGTTTACTATGTTCGCATATCTAAAATAGTGTGTTCAATCGCTTTAAAATGTGGAAATTCGTCTTCTAAAAATCTTTAAAACGAGCCGATACGAAGTCATTTTCAATATTAACGCAAGACCCCATATCAGACCTTAATATTGACCCATAATATTTTAATTGAATCACATATTATATTCAGTTTACTATATTCAGTTTATTGAGGGTTACTAGAGGTCATAGACCTAGTTACCCCTAATTGACAGCCGCAAATCTAATTATTTTTATTTAATCTTATGAAGAATATTAATTCAATTAATTAACAATTAGCTAAATGAATATTTAGCTATCTAGGTAATTAATACATATTTGAATAGATTATTAATAAATGAACTAAGAAAATTTTTTAATGTATTTTTTACATTTAAATTATTTTTTGTAAAAAAAAGTATGTTTTACACAGTGCAATCCCTTAGTCTAGAATATGTGCCAAGCATAAGCTATGTTTCCACTTATTAATACATTTTCAAACTAGGTAATTTTTCTAATAATAATCTCTAATAATTTTTCCTTTACTGTGCTGTACTACTTAAAAGCAGAATAATAAAATTGCTGTCCAAATTTATAAAAATAATGTATCTCACAAGTAATTGTGCAAATTTTAACTTGCAGTCTATATATATGTATATAAATTATAAAACATAATAAATATATAATAAAGCTAAAAATATAGAGCCTTAAAATGAAAGCTGTGTGTTTTTAAGTTATACTATTGTATCCTATACAGAAATAAATACAACCTACAGCTGATAATATTAAGAAGCTGCCTACAGATGATGATTTAGTGTGGTATTGATCATGAAGTCGAGTTCTGTTGATTATATTAAGTCTTGCAGCTAATTTTGCAAAAAATAAGCGTATTGTACAAAAGTAGCCACCTGCTAATATAATGTAATAAATTGAATGTACCCTGGAATTAGCTAAATACATAATTAACACAGTTTATTGCATACATTTTATTTAAATACAAAGACATATCTATAAACAATACAAAAATTACACAAATTTCTATTTATATTTCATATTCAATATAAAAATAATAAGGACAACAGAGAATTTAAATATTTTTGTCCACATAGAATCACTTGGGCTTAACAATAGAAGAGTTCTGAAGAGCTTCAATAAATCAACTACAACAAACAATGCTTGACATTATTCAAAATCCTGAAAGAGAGGATAAAATAAAAATTATGCAAATCATAGATTTTAAGCAACATAAGTATTTTTGTGAAAATGGGCTTTTAAAACCAAAATTTTATCTTGAAAAGTTCTTGCTTACGTCATTTCATCAATACATTTTGATTCATTAAAATACCTATTGTAACACCATGCAGATATACACCAGCCTTACAATTTAGAAAGATTTTGAACATAAAAATCCTTTTTGAATGAAATTATTGAATAGTGAAACACAAACCCATTAAGATTGACACCTAGTACGTGAAAATCTGGCTGTTAAATTAAAAGTTATTCAGGGTGCTCACTTTTTTTATTTTGTGCACACCTTTTATCTGAAAATATTTAATTAATTTTCAAAAACTTACTGTTTCTTTTCCTTCTTTATTTTATGGTGCTCAATTTTATTGCTTTTAATATTTAAAATGATTATGAAGATTGATAAAATGATTATTCTAATGTAAATTATTGTTTCAAAGAAAGGTATAGAAGAAAAATTACTTTTAAATATATACAACTTACATACTGATACGAATTTATCAATCATATTTCCTTTTCGCTTTACTTTCATGATTAAATTTTTAATTGTATTCCTTTGACAAAAAAAATTTCAAAATTTACAATATTTTTCGAATTAAAATATACATCAAAACGATAATATGTAATCAAATTGAAACCAGTTCAGCAATAAATGAAAAAATTTTGCTCAAAATTTGCTAGTTGAAAAAGCAGATCATTTTCCAATACTCTAATAGCTTTATATTTTAATAAATTTTTAAATTACTTCAACGGTGATGCTTTCTGAAATTTATATGTTTTCCGTACATAAAAAGAAAGAGAATTAGATAAGAACAGTTGTAATTAAAAAAAAAAAAAACTATCAATGACAGATTTGACTAAATCACAATTTCAATAATGTTTCTATGTAACTGGTATAGATGTAAGACAAAAATGGACAAGTTTACATAAATATTATACATAACATTATTTACATCTCTGAAGAAATTTATTTTTTTCAATTTTTATTTTATTTATTTAGTTACTTTTTTAACTAAAAATTTTTGTTACATACTCCATTACCATGCCAACTACAGAGTTCTCCTTTAGAATAAAAAAGGGCAGGGTGCTTCCTCACACAAAAGAGTACATTGAGTTTTGAAAGGGCTCTTACTTAACACCGTAAATATTTAACAAAATGTATAATAGCTGAATTTGATCTTCAACGATTGTTAAATTACCCTCATATTTCAAAAAAGAATTTTTACTCATTATCAAAATGAGAGAAAAATTTGTAGTTTATAAAAAAAAAAGACATGCTAAAAGAGAATCACTGTGCACACATTTTTTCAAATAAATAAATAAATAAATATACAAAAATATTTATTAAAAAAATAATTTAAAAATCCCTTAATAAATTAATTAATCCTAACAAAGTAAATATTTATACTGGTATCAGAATCAAACCTATCAACACAGATAATTTTAAAAGTGTGTAATTATCATTTAAACATTAAATTTTTTTAATGGAATATGAACAAAAAGACATTGTCATCAAAGGGCAGTGATGGAGGGTGGCCCTTCCCCAGGAAGTACACTGCATACTACATGCATTTTCATTTGATACAAAAAAATTAGTTGCCATTTTCTGTATATAGGTGTAGCAGGTGCTCCATATGAGCCACTTACAATATATACTTTTCAAATTTCACTAAAAAAATTTGTAAAAATATACATGCATTAGGGGCACAAACCAAAAGAAACAAAACTTATTGAAATCTAATGAATAATTTGGAGGATAGCTGGACTGAAAGTATTTAACCTGTTTGATTGCCAGAGGACAGAAAAGTTAAAAAACAATCAACATTTCAATATGGAATTAAATTGGTTCTGGTGTTTTTCATCTCCCCTAACTCATAAGAGAATCGTAAGATATCTATAATTTGTTTGCTTACTTAAATGTTAGTTTTGAGACTCCAAATGTGTTTAATTTTTAAACTTCTGTTTCAAGAAAACTTTTTTTTTTGAAAAGGTGAATTTTGCCTTAAATAAAAAGATTTCCTTCTATTTACGAATAGATAAATAAGTGAAATGTAGGTGTTATTAACACTGCTTTTTAGTTATGATAAATTAAATTTACCTACACATTTAATTAATTTTTTTAAGAATTTTTAACTTTTATGAGACATTTCACGTGCTTAGACTAAAAATAGGTTTTCTTATCGGAAAAAAATTGTTCTGCCAAATAATGTCTTTGAAGGCATTCAATACTGTACATGTTAGTTTCAAGATGCTTCAAATCGGTACTTTATCATAACTTTTTCTTCTCTAACCTAAACTCAATTAAAATTTTATTGTGCTTAATATGAAAAAAATATTTTACAAACATGAATATAAAATTTGGAAATATAACTTTTTTTTCATTGAATAGGGAAGAGAACTATGAAAATGAAAAACCATTATTAAAATATAAAACAACATACAGTGACCTCTCACTTCTGCCTTTTATGTGCCTTTTGCACATATACAAAACTTTTCAAAGGATCATTATATAGGAAAATAATGTTAATTATCATTTGTTTATGTGTGGTTCAGAAAATAAATATTTCAATTATGCGGACACGTTTTTAAAAAAATAGACAAAAATTTTAATTTGTTCTCTTTAAATAGGAAAAAAATAATCACATTTTTTTTAGAAAAAAGTGTTTACATTTAAATTAAAGCAAATGAACAATTTTCCTAACAGATAAATGAAATATGCTACTGGATCTAGTGAAATAGTTCATTTTTCTTCCCCTTGTGACTTTTCATGCTTATTGTTTCTAGGAAGACATTTTTTCTATGAACTTGAATAAGGTGTCTCATCTGTACAACAACCATATTGAAACCACCATATATATACCACCCATATGCTTTGAAAATTTATCATGTACAGTTTCTTTCCCGCCACTGATTAAAACATTAGTTTTTGGTAAATGAATGCTATAGCGATTACTATTATTCAGTTTCAGAGAAAACAGAGATGGCGAAAAAGCTTCTCAAAGTCATAAAAAAGAGTTAGAAGGATTAGCCACTACTCATAACTATTTATAGTTTGATTCAGCTATTGAAACTTTTCTTATTTGTATAAACTTACTGTTTCTGAAATCTTATGCACTTTTTCTCTTGGTCCCAAAGACTGGTGCAGAAGTGAGCATTCACGGTATTCTATTAATGAATTCTCTGAATATATTAAAGTGCCCCTAATCCTTCTTTAAAATCATAATTAAAATAATAAATAAAATTTCTCAAAATAATATTAAATTGCTTATTCACATCAAAGATTCTGAAGACGATAAAAACTATAAGTTAAATAGTTAATCATCGACTAATGAATTTAAAAATTAGTCTGTATCAGTGGAATTGGTTGATAACAGTTGTTTTTCTTAATTTAATTGATTTAAAATAGAACAGTTTCACATAAAAGCTGTTTTTTAAATTTATAATTGATTTTGAGGAAAACTCTTCCAATTGATTATAATTAAATATTTATCTTTTATATATGGTATGCCACCTATTACAATCATCATTAAAAATTTGCATTTAAACCCTGCTGCAGTAAGATTGACAGGCAAACAACAACCATTTTGCTCCAACCAACAGATTATGTAAACAAAATTATCAAGAAATAAAGCTGTCAGATTTTTTCGTTAAGCTCTGTTTCAGACAACTTGTAAATTTACTTTTAAATTAGAGTTCAATGCAATAAAAGAACATTGTGTGTAACAAACTAGTCATTATATCAGTCTATCACTTTTATATAAAACTCAATATAAGGATTTGATGTTTAGTGTAACGAAAAAAAGTTTTTAGGGACAAAATGACTATAAACTTAGCTTTCAGTGATTTGTTTGGAAGTAATCATAACTTGTTTTGTCAATAGAGTAAGAGCTGAATTTGGAGCATTTCAGTTACTTGGTAAGCTAAGTCGACAAGCACAGAGCTACAGTACAGATTTTAGTACTCTAACTAGTCGGAAAGTAATATTAATTTCAATCGCAAGTTACGATTGTTACAAACATAAAAGCGATAAACCAATTAAGAATAATAGATGCAGTAAGTAATAAGAAAACTTACAAAAAATTCACGGAGGACTGGCACAGACTTTCCAACATTTAAAGAGCAAGAAAAAAAATAGTTTTCATACGGTATTGAGCAATATTTTGCATTTACTATAAAAACTCTTTAAAATTGCATGTTTTTTATGTGAATATTAACTTGAGATATACAAAAAAAAAAAAAAAAATTCACCTAACTTTCAGCAAAAATTTAAAAAGCATTACACAATGGTCACACAGAAAATTTGAATAAAATTGTTTAGAAATCAGAATGAGAAAAATAACTTGTAGGTCAGGAAACTTTTTAAACAGAATTGTCAACAATAAAACAACAAAATTTTATAAGTTTGACTCTAGGATCACAAAATATAAGGTAAGCATTGAAAATCTTTCAAATAGTTAATTGAAAAATTTTAATTTCCACTAAAAGATTCTGTGCAAAAAATGACTATAAATTTAGCTTTCAGTGATTTCGAAGCAATTATAACTTGTTGTTTTTAGTTAAATTAGCATTCTTTGTTTTGTCAATATTTTTTATGCAAAGGGTCAGATGAGGATAAGGTCCACTATACATAGGGCAACTTAGTTAAAATCTTTAATGTAAAAATTAACTGAAAATGTGTCATAAAACAATAAAGAATATAAAAAGTTTGTTACTTCAAAAAAAAAGTGGTTGCCTTTCTTTGCTACTAAAATTAATGATTAATATCTTTTAGAATGTATGAATTAATCAAGTACAAACAATTTTTTTAAAAATTAGGACGAGAGAAGGCCTTTAGAATAAATAAAAAAAAAACAGACAAATAAATAACTTACTTCTGACTCTGGCTGGAGGTGTGGATACAGAGGAAGACGTTGACTTACAGGATGAACTGGTAGAAGACAGAAGAGAAGATGAAGAGTTGGGATTCAAATCCTGGGAGCGAATCAGTGCCGATCACCTGCTGAGAAACATAAGATAATGAATGACAGATACATAAAAATAGAAATTTAAACAAAAAATAAATATAACTTTCAAAAGTAAAAAACTTTTGGATAAAACATATTTCTTGAGAATCTCACTATATTATGTTCTTTTAGTTTTATTTCCAGGCAGTGAAACATTTTTAACAGCAATTTTTGAAGTGTCTGGTAAGACTAATTTTTATATAAAAATTTTATTACAAAATTTTAACCTTTTGCCAGCCTTTTATCAGCCACCAAAGCTTTATCCAATGCTTCGCACAGCACTCAAACCAAGAAAGAACTGTTCATAGGCCTTGGAGATAAAATTTAACATAAAATTTGTACTTAAATGTAGTAGTGTTTTTTCTACCTTAAGACAAGAAACTCAACTAATATCAAGGAAGAGGAATAAAATTGGAATAGTTATCAAGTTGTAAAATAAAAAATAAATAAAATGCTACCATTAAAGTTTATTAAATTTATCTGACAAAGCAATTAAAAAATAATTAAATATTAATGTACTAGAAATTAACTTTCTTTTTTTTAACAATTAGACCTATAAGCTAACAAATATCACTGCTGATGTCATTTGTAAAATATTTGAAAATATGAATTATCAAAAGTTAAATTTAAAACAATGTGTTATGCTTAATCAAGCAGAAAATTCCATTTTTTTTTTTTTTTTTTGCTCATTCTGCTTGAACAGTTTGTCATATACTGTTTGAACAATGACAGTGACCTTCTTCGTGCTCCAGATTATTGATATGTCAAATGTCATTGCTTTCGGACGGCTGATTTATGAATCTCATTCATTGTAGGCATTCATATACATATATATATATAGAATTTCTTTGTCTAGTGATAATAATTATAAGGATCAGACCATAGCTAATGAAATTTAAAATTGCTTTCATATTTGGAAAAATAAGTACTTACATAATATTAACTTGTATAATCACAAAACTAGAGAACTAGTAAAACTAGGGAACAAAACTAGGGATCTAGGAACATTCTTTCAAAATAGGTGAATCGTATTTTAAAACAAAATGCAGATATTTTAAGTTAGCTTTGCTACTATCTTAAATTTACAGAAGTCAGAGTGGTGCAAAACTTAAATTTTGCTGTCCAGACAAAGGAGGTATTGTTTCAGATGAATTTGTTCATGTTAAATCGAAAAATAGAAATCAAATCCCAATCAATAGAACTAAAAGTTAATGTGGTTTAATGAAAAAACAATGCAAATTTAGACTTATAAATATTTAAGCATCTGACATTGCTGCCTGAGCAAGTTAGGTATTGTCTCGTACGTTACATTTAGTTTAAATTGAACACGATCAAAAGAAAATAATTAAAATAGTTGCTCTAAATCCAAACCAAGTTGTTAGAGTAAGACCAAAATTTGAAGATATTCAAAAAGTTCATGATGAAATAAAAAAGAAGAAAGAAACATTTTCGCAAAAGAAACCCAGACAGTCCAAAATGTGTTTAGCAGAAGACAAGAGTTTTAGAGGCTTTATGTTTTGATTTACACTTTTTATCGCAGTCTAGAGAAGTGATTTTGAAAATCAAAAAAGACACTATCCAAAATATAAATTTTAAAATTTAGAATAAAAAATACAATTTTACCTATTTGTGTGTTTAAAATTGCTATTTAAACACGTGAAATATTATTATCTGCATATATTATTTTATTCTGAATGTGATTTTTAAAAAAAAGCCAAAAATACAAAACTAGAAGTTTTACCTGTAAAAACTTTTAAATTACCCTTTAAATAAAAAAAAATAATATACATGAGGCATTGCTATCAAATATCTAGTTGATTTCGGAATGCGTCATAGTTTGGAAGTTATAAGGGTTTTAATGTCCAAATAGGTTTAACTCATTATCTATACCTTTTATATATGATAACTCTTAAAACTATTAAATTTTTTATCCCATTTATTTCGGTTTTGATTTAATTCTATAAGGCATAAAAATTATTAAGCCATACTTAATGTGTTAGATAATGTTTAAATTCCCTCCACACCTTCCAGCTTAACGTTATTCAACTTTTTATGACTAAGATAACGTTTCTTTCTAATAAAACATTTCTCGTTGTTGTTTGGTTTTTACTGCATTTTTTTAGCAATCTTTACAGTACTATGATCATTTTAAGTACTCAAAGAGCTTTTCTTTTGCGTTCTCTCAAATGCACAAATTTTTCAAAATTATTATCATCATCATTACTTTTTCCCACATCTTGTACTGCTGTCAAGATAGGAAAGCAAATCTCCAGTTGGCATTAAAAGTAATATGATCATGTAGTACATAGATATTTTACAATACATAGACACTCTAACAGCTGCAGACACCTTTAAATAGCTGTATAGTTGTTTGAAAACAAAAGTTAAAAGAGTGCACAGGGACTTGAACTTTACTTAGCACCATGCATATATACTGTATTAAGCTATTGCTTTATCAGAGTGGCCATACAAATCAGATTTCAAATTTCCCTGATTTTTCCAGGTTTTCCAGATAAAAATCTTAAAATTTCCAGGTTTTTGTTTCTTTTTTCTTATTAAGTGTAGGATGTGTACAAGAAAAGTGTCTATATTACAAAACATTTTATTCAAAATGTTATTTTTTAAACATATCATCTTGAAAAACATAATTTATTTTGATAGTTTGGCAAGATTATTATTATTTTTTTTTTAATGTTTTCGTACGAAATTTTGAATCAAAAATCATACATTGACCAACATAAGAGTAAAATTAAATATTAATATATAGTTAGTTCTTAAAAAAATCTTTTATTTAAAATTTAAATATACTATTAAAGGTTAAAATGAAATAGAAAAAAATTAGGATTAATGCAACAATTGGACGACAAACATTGCTGTTAGCGATTGTAAAAAAAATGTGTGATTGGTTGGTTTGCTGAGAAAAAATAATTCGCAGATTTCTTTGAATGGGAGTAGAAAAGCTTTCAGAAAAAGAGTGCAATATAAAATCTATTATTATTCAATTATAACCAGCTAATTTTTGGAGAATTTTATAAAGTTGAGAATACAAAGACATTTTGTCAAAATAGAAAAAATTACCACCAAAGCATCGGAACAAACTTGAGCCATAAATGGATTCAGCTCAAGGGCAGAATTTAAAAACAGAAACTAATATCCTAATCCCTTCTTCCACCTCCACCAGAATCTTTCCTACATTGCACAGTCCCGTAGCTGTCAAAGGTTTCCACATTCGTTTAGCAACCGCTGGAGAATTTTATTTGGCATTCTAGTTTAACAAATTTTGATGTAAGCAAAGTATCGCTAAGTTGATGATATTTAAACTGTTTACATTTAAATATAAAAAAAGTGGGTATAATGGATGAAATAATTTAAATTAAGAAAATTAGTAAATAATTTAAATTAGTGAAATTGAAAAAATTAATCAAAGAAAAAATTTCCAGTTTTTCTTTAAAATTCCCTGATTTTTCCAGGTTTTATCCAGTATAAAGAAATTCCCTGATAATTCCAGGTTTTCAAGGTTTTCCAGGTGGGTGGCCACCCTGTTTATATAGAAACTCCCCTGATTTTGATGTACTTTAATTAAAATAATAAACATATGTAACATACATGAAAAAAAATAAAAATAACCTATCATTCAAATGGTTTTATAATATCTGACATAAATCCTTACAGAATAAAAACTATCCACTTAAGTTAGTGTTTAAATACTGATATTTAAAGTCTAACAAAAAGTTTTTCTAATAAAAATTTAGGGTCAGTCAATGTTCAAACAAAAACTTGGTGGCTCTGCTTACAAACTCCCACGATTGTACTACATTCTTTTCTTTTAAAGGTTGATCTTTCGCAAAATAAACTTATTTTACGAGTAAAATAACAGTTATTGTAATTTTATATTGGAGCATTTTCTTAATATTATATATAAAATAATATGAACGATTATCTTGGCTTTAAAATAGTAGACTGCACCAGAGAAAAAATAAATTTAAACATAGGGAAACAGAATATGTGATATAATAGAGGTTTTGTAGTGGGCCAACGACAAATTAAAAAAGAAAAAAAAACGACACATTCTGGAACAGCAAACATATGAAAGGCTAATTTTAAAATAGACCTACGGTAAACTAAGAAACATATAATTTGGTCTATTTAAATGTACTAAAGGTTTTCAAAAAAGAATAATAAAATATACTCTTTTTATTTTCCAAATTACTTAAAAACAGAAAGTACATAGCAGTAGCTGATATATTTCAACACACTTTATTTATGGAACATAGGACGATTCTTAAAACGTTTGAGATCAAATATGTACAACTCTATAATGAAAGTATAAGAATAATTCAAGTTTTTATCAGATAAAAATAAACCATTTAATTTTTAAGTGTTATATAACGCATATATGCAAACAATATTTTTGAGAGGAATTTATTTAAAAACATACAAATTCACTAACTTAAAATTTGCTCATTTTTTAATAAAATGATTTATTGTTAAATATCAAAACATTAGAATATTCAATTTCTTATAAAATTAATTCATGGTCTAACTTATAGTAAATAGAAGTAATTATTTTAATGGTAGTTAATAGAAGCAAATATTTTAATAGTGGCTGAAACCTAAGCAGAATATAAATACTTTAATAGTGGCTGAAACCTAGGCAGAATATTGGGGGGGGGGGGGACCTAAAATAGATTCAGCGTATTCATAAATTTATATTTCAATCTCGTGTTTTCTACAGCAAACTATATAAGACAAACTGAACAATTACTTACAAGAATGTGATGATGCAAATTATAATTGAAAAAATGATTTTCATGAATTAAATTTTTTTTTATAAGTATGTATGATATACATTTTGTAGGATGCATAATAAGAAAGGGAAGTTATTTTGATTTTAGAGGCATTATTCGGTTAAATTACTAATATTAGTAACTATACTAAATTTAACTAATTTTATTTGAAATTAATCCCTTAGAACACAAATTTTTTGAAAAAAAAAATCTTTTTTTTTTTTATGTAAAAAAACACTTTAGAACATTGTCAACTTTTCTTTTGGTGGACAATTTCGATATACTGTGCTTTTGTTCCATGGAAAAAGGCTATATTTTATTCTTGAATAAATAAGTGTTATAGCTTACAATCCTATGTAAATAATAAATATCAATAAAACCTTTTTTTTCTTAGCTTTCACATTGTTATTTTCAACTCTCGATTATATTTGAGTGCCAAAAATTTAGCAGCATAAAATATAACGGCGCTTGAATTATCTCAAATGTGCACAGTTAGGTCTGTTTAGTGTGCTTGAATTAACTCGAGCGCACAAGTTATGGGGTTAAGGCATTTCAATGCGTTTTTGTACCAAGAAATTTAAGATATCAAAATTGTACTATGTTGAAAGAAATTATGCAGAGTTTGAAATTAGGATTCGACATTGTCCATTTTTCAGGTACTGAGAGAATATTTCTTAAGATTTTAGGAGACAAATTATATTTTAATTCTTTAGCTTTAATCACAATTTTTTAAATAAAGATTTAAGCACTAGCAAGCTTATTAATAATTACAATCACAATTAATAAATAAATATTCAAAATGATATTAAGGCAGTAGAATAAAAAAATAATTCGATATTTATGCTGCTTAAATATAAGATTTAAAGTATCCCTGTAATTTAGCTTTGTTAAACACATTTATTTAAATGTATTACATTACAATTTCATAAAAATGTCATATTGACGTATTGAAAAAATAGTTAGTATGCTTATAAAATAATGAAAACTAAGTAACAGGATTCAAAATGATAGAAATTTTTCTTTAAAAAAATTCTATTAAAAACAAAATAAATAAATTTGAAAAAATCTTAGTAGAAGGGATTAAATCTTGTTTGTATTGATGCTTTATAATGTTCAAGAAAACCATGTTTCAATCCTAGCATTATCAAATTCATAGATGTCAGAAATCGAAGGTATAGGTAAAGGGTCCTTTAACTCAATTCTTTTCTTTAACTTTTCCATGCTAAAATAACATTATTTCTTCTAAAATAACATAACATTCTATTATAAATTGGAAATCGGTAATATGAACTTTTGTTTTTTTTATTTACTTCTAAGAAAACAACTTTAGTATTCAACATTTAAAAGACATTTCATTTTGGAACAAAAAAAAAAAAAAAAAAAAAAAAAAAAAAAACTATTAAGCAAGACAAAAAAAAGAACTGTAATAGAACTTTAAAAATTTTTATTCATTCATATTTCAAAAAAAAAATAAATAAATGTGCATTAAGTATGAAAAAAAATGTTAATTGTCTATATCTATTATGCAATAATTGATGTATGTATCTTTTTTTAAGTAAGCGTCAATTGAGGGCAATTGTATCATCAGGATGCTCGAATGTTAACATTTCCCCTTAATAGTGAGTTGTCCAGCAGGTGGCACAGCGCCGCAACTACTGTGTCTGTTTACAAACGTAAGAGAGAGATTTTTAATATGAAATGATTAGGAAGCAGCAATGCACTCGGCTGCTGAAGTAGTTTGTTTTCTTTTATTTCTTAATTAAATTTATTGTTTTATTGTTGAAATTATTCTTAACTTGACTCATCGCCACATCGAAGAGAAAACAGCGATAAAAAGTAAAAGAAGACAACAATAGCTAGTCATTGATTTGTAAACTTCAATCTATTATCAACATTAAGTTCATTATGAGATGAATTCCTAATTGTCTGAGAATAACTTTTTCATATAAGACATTTGGGTGTAATGAGATGTAAAGAGAGAACCCAGCACAAAATTGTGAGCATGTGCTTTAATGAAGAATTCTTTATAGTCATTTGTAAAAATTGTTTTGTACCAGATTACAGAGAATCTTGTGCATGATATTAAATGGAGCATATACTGGACTGAATAAAGTTCAGCAACAAATGGCACACTACATGGAATATACTATATAAAGCTTTTGTATGCAATCATAAAATACAATTTTACGAAAGTAATTGAATGAATTTTAAAAAAATTTATTGAAGCATACTTAATAAGGAGGTTGCTTAAGTTAATCTGCACATCACCTAGGTTATCTGTGGAACAATTGATTTTTAAAGTGTATATGTGATACAGAAATTTACAGATTTCATACTATTTAGAACTTACTACAGAGGTATTCAATGCATTTTTCATTCTCTCCCAGGTTGTTTCATGATTACTCAAGTTGATCAAGGTTTTCCAGCAGTTGAATTATTGCAAGAAGCAACACAGTGAAGATGAGTCCTACAAGTAATTAATATTATGATAAAAATATTGATAAGTATAAAAGATTTAAAAAAAAATCAAAATAAATTAAAATAATGCACAAGCTTCAAAGCTACAATAAAGCATTCATATTTAAGCAGATTTGAATATTTCACATTATTTCTAACATATGTTTTTTTGTAATGTTTTCTGCATTAAAGATGTTTTAATGCAAATGTATACAACTGTGTACTCCCAATGAAACTTATACAATTTGTAATATGTATATTTGTTCGGTATCATTGTTTTATGTTCGGTATTTTACTTAGTTATATCATTTAATAGCATGATTCACTGCAAGTTTACAAGGTTAATGAAAAATTTTACAGGGAAATAAAACATGATATTAAATAATTAAATATTCAAACAAATGTAACACAATTAAAAAATATCATTGAGCTTTTTGTTTGCAGTGTCAACACCCCTCTCTTAAAAGTATTAAGAGAAAAAAATACAATTTCAAATGTGTTACATTTAAAATTTAACACAATTACTTTAATTAATCACAGATTTACATTTCTTTCAATAAGAGTTTAAAAATCTACCGGTTAATTAAAATTTAACTAAAATTTATTGCAATTATAGAAAATGAGAAACTTTTGAAAAATGTGTAACTTTAAAGCTGTATAGAAAAAATACATATAAATTTTCAAATATTGGAGTGTTGTCAATAAAAAAAAGAACATTCTTAGTGAATAGAAAAAGGAATAGCAAATCTTAAAACATTATTAGAAATCAATCCAGTAAAGTTCTTATATAAAGAATCTGGTAAAAATTATTTACACCCAAAACTACGGTTCTATAATCATCCAAATACTATGTAATTTTTTAAAAATCATATTAAGAAGAATATATTAACTTTTAAATTACAAAATAGCAAATGAAGAAATATCAAATTAATAACTATTTCAAAACTAAAGGATAAATAAAACTCTTCAAAACACACATCGGCAATTCCATTTTCTAAGTTGACTCTTGTTAAATTATTTTAGAAACAAATTGGAAAAAATATTCCATATGATTGAAATATTTATTATTAACAAATTATTGCCAAAATAATGGAAGTGAACAAGATTTAAATAAATAAGTTTACTTACAATATAAAATAAAAACTTTCAGCAACATCTAAAGAATAAATTAATTTTCAAAATAAAATTAAAAGCTTTTATCTACTCAAACTGTAAGAAATTTTTTAAAAAAATTCTAAATAATAAAAGAAAATAAAAAAAAGTAATGCAAACAGCAGTATTGAATTATTAATCCAATGTATTAATATATATATACACAAAAAAAAATACATAAAAAATAAAACAGCCTAATCTAAAAATATTTAAATAATTAGAAAAAAATAATAATAATAACAACATCCAATAATAAAAACACATCTTGAATTTGCAAAAAACTATGTGATGGTTCCTAGAATATCTTTAGAATATCTTTTTAAGAAAAACAAAAAATCATAGTTTGAGTTTGCAAGTAATCTTTTAGACACATAATCAATATATGAAATACTGATTAATCTAATTCTATTCAAAGAGGGTTAAATATTTTAGGGATTGCTTGCAATTTCAATTGGGATTTTTGGTATCACCCTAAAAGAGTAAGCTTACACCAAAATATTATTGTTTAGTAATCAATGCAAGCAAAAAAGTTTGTTTCTAGCAAGGACAGAACACATCTTGAAAACTCCAATTAAAACAAAGTTAAGCTTAAATTAAAGAACATGTAGCTAAGATAGGGATCAAATTAAACAAGCGATTAAATTTCAGAATAGCTGGGACACGCTATTGGTCGAAAATGACATCACAATTTGTGAGAAAAAGAGATGGTATGTATTGCCTGATGCGATTTTGAAAAAGTGCTGAAATTTTTTCATTAAAACAAGTTATTTCTATAATTTTCTTTATTTTTATTTAATCATTTATAATTGATTTTATTTCAATTTCAAGATATATAACTTCATTACTTTTACACTGTGGTGTGACCGTTAAGTTGTTCACCTTCTACCAGAGAGATTCAGAGTTCAATTCAAATTTCCTCAGCTAAAAAGATTAATAACTATTTAATAAGTCTTATTTCATTTATAAATTATAATTTTTTTAATCAAAATTAATTCTTTTCAAAAAATTAAATTTTAAAATATAAGATTAATAGATGTTTTATATTTATTTTTTAATTGTGGATTATTCTTCATGGGTTATTCTTCATTAATACATGGATTATTCTTCAACTTATTATAAAATTTTAATGTGAATTTTAAAATATTGTGGTTATAAAATAGTTTAAGCATTTTTTTACTGAATTTTGAAAGAAATTTTTTTTAAAACTTAAATTTTAAATCACAAGTTTCAAGATATCACAACACGCAAATAAGTCATCTGGGGAGAGACCGCTTTCATGCCTTTGGCCGTTCTCTTTTCCCTCTCCTCTTCTTTTCAGTTGTATAGGAATGTACTACGATATTTTCCCATTACTTAATATTTTTTCTTTTTATTTAATAAAAATATTTTTGAAAATTTCCATGATGCCTTTTTTTAGAACTATGTTTAATGTAATTTTCAGTTCCACATAGTTTTCCAACTTAAAAGACTTTAATCTATATACAAATCAAGAGAGAAACTGACGTACTTTCTTACTCTATGACTCTCCACACGCTAATGGGGAAAGCATGCGAAGTGTTGCCATAGGTAGTGAGTTCTGCTCAACGCCACCTGCAACCCATTTCGATCACCAATAGCTACTGATATTTTTTTGTTCTTAAAATAATTTCTAAATTGAATAAAACATTAAATAGCTGCAAACATTTCTAGAAAAAAAAGTTAGAGATAATAAATATTCTATCCAAACCCAAACATTTCAGCAAAAAGGGAAAGTCTAAACGAACCAAAATTTACCCCTCTCAAATTCAATCCCACGCAATTTTCAAAATTAATAAATAAATAAGTTTAAAAAAAATAATAACAATGATTTTAGGATTTTTCAATCACTTTGAAGGACCTACTCAATAACAGTTAGTATGCTAAAATACATGTCCACTAGATTTTATAACATTGGAGTATATATTAATTGTATCAATTTTACATTGTTTAATAGTTCTGGCAATTTTTAAATATGTGTTGCTCATATCTACTAATGCAAATGAATTAACAGTTGCATAGTGGTTTAATTAACAAAATACCTCGAATTGACATTAGCATACATGCAAACTTTTAAAGACTAGAACTGGTAAGACTATCCATTAACAATTTATGAAGCATATAAGAATTTGAAAACTAATATTTAGCATATCTGTTTCAATTTTAAAAACACAACACCTCAGAATATCAGTAAAGTATTTTGGGCACAATAAAATCCTTTGTAGTACAATATTTTGACAGATAAAAAACTTAAGATTTACAAAACTATAGTTTCCTTAAAATAAATCATAAATTGCAAATTTTTTTATTATAATTCACTATGACTAATTTTTTTAAAAGGTGCTTATATAAAGTGCAATATGTTGCCCATAGATATAATGACATGAAACATGAAGCAAGTCTTAAAGATGACGTAAATTATGTACAAGATATAACTTGCAAATTGAAATGCAACGTATGTTCCGTAAATCGAAGCATATTTGAATATCAAACAATAAAGTTTGAAAAATGCACAAAGTAACAAGTCATAAATAGCAATGAGTGATTAATAAATCACCAAAATGCAAACTTTGTCACATGATTCTTTGATTACTTCAATGCAAAACACAACACATTATTTGGTAATGATTTTTATGTAAAAAATGATGCATAATCTAGTAATCATTAAATGCAAAAGGAGATTCATATATCACTTTGATAAAAATTGCAAACAGTAATTTTTAAATCCCATTAATGCTATTTGCAATAGGCAAATTTTAAATCCTTCAAACACGAATCTCAGTGTGTGATTCGTAAATCACTTGAATAAGAATCGTGATGCCTGATTCGGAAAACACTTAATAGCATGTAATACTCAGTATGATTCAGGAAGCATTTCAATGCAGACTCTGATGAGTTATTTACAAATCACCATAATGAGGCCCATCATTTGTAAATCACTTTCATATTAAACACTATGCTTAATTCTTTATTCACGGAATATTTACCTATGAGGGCTAAAAATATAATGTATAAAACTGAATATAAAATGATAAAAAAGTGAAATGAAGCTAACGCAGTGACTACACTTAAACTTCGAAAAAACACCGCATACCGAGCGGAAACTATAAAGCTATGTACAGAAATGAAAATTTCTTGCTAAAAATTCTAGCTTACTAAATATCAAAGTGAAAAATAATCTAGCAAGAAAAAGCCAAAGGGAAAAATTATGTATTCCTTTTTGACCTTCAAGAATTTACTCATTGTAGTTTTTTAAAAATTATGTTGGTGCAAATTTTTTTACCATTTCATATTTGATAGCTATATAGATTAAATACATCACAAATTATCAGATTTTCTGAATTGGAATAAAACTTCAATTTTCACACATTAGCAAATAAAAAAAAAGTTTCAAAAACCACACATTTTAAAATTAGTGCATGCTATGCATGGTTAAAACAAGTCTATTATTAGACATGGTTTCGCTAATTACTTCCTTTACACTTTTCCCACACCCTACTTGTATTTTGATATCCAATCACAGGAGAGGGGTAAATAAGGATAAGGGTCTTTTCCAAAATTTAAATCAGACTCTCATTTAACTGACCTAGAACTATTTTTATAGTAAAAAAAATGGCAAGGAAAGAGGAGTATTTTTTTAAATTTCATATTAACTTGATATAAAATTTGATTTATATAAAGTTAATATCTTTTATTAGAATTTTATCCTTAAATTAAATTAGTACAGTAAAAATCAAAGTGAAAACCAGGGGCTGATGTAACATATTGACACATGGAAAAAGGTTTGCAATTTACTTAATTATGCTGATAAGGTGTTCAAAATTGTCCAAAATATTCTCATATAATATTTGAAAGGCCTCTAGTTTAAAGCAATCATAATGTGATAATAGTAAGGAAAAGCATTAACTGATTTGACCAAACAATGTAAAAGGACAAATAAAATGGAAATAAACAAGGTTTAGCACTTAGAACACTATTAGAAACTTTATAATTTGGAAATGAAGACAACATAACTCTATAATATATAATATTACATTATAATAAAAAGGTAATTATAAATTTTTTTATTTTAAATTGATACAACAACAGGAAACTTTTAAAAATATTAATGACATAACATAACTAATAATTCAAAGATACAAAAGAGTTGAAAGAGCTTCAGAATTTTCTTTCAGATACAGTAAACTAAAAGTGTAACATTCTTTGTATCATTGATCGGAAAAGGCAAAATCTTATCTTCATTAAATATAATTTTTCAAGGCCATTGAAAAACATTCTAAAATGGCAATGTTTAGTTATAAGAAATTCATTAACAGTATATTTTAATACAGTGTTCTGCTTAACTGTTTTTTGAAAGGCTTACCGCCCCCCCCCCCTTGATCCCAATAAATGTACACTCTTTGCTCTTTTTATAAAAATAAGACACCCTTCATTAGAAACTATGTCTTTTTATTCAGATTCTATTTTGAAAAAAATTAATTCATTGCTTAACTAATAATTATATTGGTAAAATTATGTGCTTATAGGTAAAATTCAGATTACTTATACAAACATTTACTTTGCTTGGATTATTCTCAACTAGTCAAATTTCTAATAAGTATCTTTTTTGGGGCAGGTGGAAGGGGGATATTAATTTTTATAAGTGATTTAATTTTTTTTTTATTAAAAGTTTATTTTCTTATAATTTTCAGTTAAAATTATTGAGAAAACCTTTCTAGTTGTTTATCAATTAATCGTTTTTTGTTAGTTCTTTTATTGAAAAAAAAACATGCACAGAGATTGCTATTTAGCATGCCTTTAATTATTTTTATAAACTACAATTTTTCTCATATTTTGATAACAAAAAAGAATTACTTCTTGAAATATACTCATAAGATAGTATGAGATGGTAATTTAAAAATTGTCTAGGATAAAATTCAGTTATACATAATAATACACATTTTAACATTTTCGATGTGAGAGCCTTTTGAAAGCTGATAAAGCTTTTTTCAGAGAGGAAATACCCTGCCCTTATTTTATTCATAAGAAAAACTCTGTAATACAATATATTTCTTATTTATATAGGCATAAGTTTGAAGAGTTTTATTTTAAAAAAAAATAAAGATACGATATATTTCTTATTTCTATAGACATGAGTTTGAAGAGCTTTTTTTAAGATCTCATTTGTTTTAAATTCATATTAATAAACAAAATTCATAGGAATAAGTCACTAAATAAATCAAAGTAAACTAACTAAAATGAGTTTTATTTGTTATCAAATAAAAAATTGATTTCAATTAAGAAAGATTTAGTTGAGAAGAATAAAAAGAAATATATAAAAATAAAAAAGACAAAAAGTTTTTATTCAGAAACTTTATAAAATTCTATAATAGCTATACAACATTTTGTACATCATTATAATGATTTTTTCTATTTTGTATTTGTGTATATTGCTAGATTAAAAATAATGAATCAGAATAAGCACAGATATTTCAAGACCCAAACCTGCTTCAATATCATTAAAAAGAATTATTATTAGACCATGCTAGTTTAATAATAATTCTTTTTAAAGAATCATTGAGAATTTTAGAATCATTAAAGTATTTTTAAAATCTAATGGATTTAATCTATATTCTACCAAAACATGTATTCCAAATTTCTATTTCGCAGTATACCTTCATTTGACTAAGCAAAGAGAAAATAACATGGGTGAAGCTAATAAAAATTTTTTACTTTAAAAATCTGACACATAAACCTTGCTTTAATTTCCTATTTTTAAATTTTTAAGATAAATTTGTGATTGTTTTCATTAAACTAAAGAATAATTAGGTGATTGATTGCAAATTGCTTAATTCCTTTTGATGCCCAAGAGCTTAACCTTTGTTTTTGAGTTTTTCCTCTAAAAAAATTCCTCTGCTTAGTATGATTTTTTAAGACAAATTTGTTGGATGAAAAATTTAAAAAAAAAAAAAAAATTGCAAAATAATGAGGTATAAAACTTGTAAATTTTCAGTGTTTTATGCAAACTTTATTATAACTATTTATTTTTATTAACGAAAAAAAAAAATTCTAACTTTAAATAGTTTTAAAAAAAATATGTACCATCATTGATAATGAAGATAAATAAGCAAATTTTATAAGACTACAAAAATATCAGCAGTTAAAGGAAGTTTAGCAAATTTATAGTTATTGTTTTATATTTATTAAGAGTTTTTCTATTCTGATTTAGCCCAACACTGTATGGCAGTGTTTCCCAAAGTGTGGTACGCGTACCCCCAGGGGTACGGGAACAGTTTAGAGGGGGTACGCGTTCCTATGCGAAACATCTTGCAACAAACGAAAATTTCAAAAATATTTATTTAAAAACAGAGCTGGCCATGAAAATTACGATTACGTGTTTTTCAATTGGCTATTTTTTGCAGTGTTCACAGTTAATAATTAGTGGTGTCAAAAGCTAGTTGTGATTTTTAACTTTTGTGCAATTTTTTTATTAGTGGTACACAGCGTTACGAAAAATTTAGAAAGGGTACACAGAAGTCATAAGTTTGGGAAACACTGCTGTATGGGTATAGAGGTGAGTCGGATAAATACCCAATGAGTATGGTATTTATAAATAGCTATTTACCCCCGCCTTGGGTTAATACCCTAAATCAGGGTTTTCATAACTTTTTATTATTATCTAACTAACTTTTATCAAACCATCAATTGTCTTGCTTATAGTTTTGGAAATAAAAAAATTTTCAATTTTTAAAAAATGAACATTAAGACTTAAACTGTATCGATAATAGGAAAAATATTTTTAAAAAAAACTTCAGACACTCAGTAGAGGAGCTACATTGTCACAATAGAGAGTATCGTAAAAAGGTTTAGTTGTGTAGCACCACAAAGTAAATTTTATGATAAGTGATTTACACGAAGGTTAAGCCCCTTTCAAGAAAAAATCACTTTTTTCCCAAGACAATGGTATTAACTAGATAAAATAAATTTATAAGAATAAAGGATGAGTTTAAAATTTCCTAAATATGTTCATTTCTATTAATTCTATAAATTTAATATTTATATTAATTGACTAAACTAAAACTGGAAATTTCCCTTGTAAATTTTTATAAAAAATAACTATATAACTAATTTACTTAAAATAAACATAAAAATATATATTTTTTATTTTAAATTTAAAATTATTTGATATTTTGTTTAAAAAGTTTTTTTCTGCATCCTATTAGAAAAAATAAAAATGATTTTTTTAAAAATTCCTTGATATTTTAGTCAAATTAAAAAAAAATCATTTTCACAGAAAAATATTAAAATATACAATTTAGTTTTTAAATTAACAAATTATTATGTTAATTATGAGCAAAACACAGCTTAACCTTTAGAATACAAAATAATTTAGAGAATTAAACAAGAGATAGCTGTTGTTTAAAAATAATAAAATTTAACTGAGTTAAATTTATTAAGAACTTGTATTTTCCTTTCAGTTTCATCTGAAAGATTGATTATTAATATTCTGCTCTGAATTTTTAATTAAATATTAGTTTAAATCAAACTCTTTTGTGATTTGTAATAAAAATACACATTGTAATGGACAATATAAAAAATTTAATGAGTTTTTAAATATAAGTTTTCACTGTTTGTTTATAGAAATATGTAAGCAGGGATACCCTGGAAGATGCACTTTTTAGGGGGTGTCATGTGATATGTATATATTTATATATCAATATGTGAATATATGCAGTGTTTTCCTTAAGTGATTTTAGAAGGGCAACCTGCCCTGTCTACCTTTTGATCCTTATAAATGCACCCTCTTTTCCCTTTCTGTAAAAATAGCCACCATCCCTTAAAAACACTGCCTTTTTATTCATATTCCATTTTTAAGAAAATTCAATGAGAATTATACAATGGTAAAATTATCTGTGTTTATAGATTTAATATTGATAACTATTATAAATATTTACATTGTTAAGATTATTTTCACATGGTAAAATTTGCATAAGTGTCTCTTTTTCTGAAAGGGGTATATCAATGAAATTTTAAGGTTATTTTTTAAATAAATACTTTACTTTAAAAAAACGGACTGTTAAATGCTTAGTTTTGAAAAAAAATTTCTGTTCAAATTATAGAAAAAAGCTTGCAAGTTGTTTATTCAAAAACAGTCTTTTTATTTAGCTTTTTTTTTAAAAAAAAAAAGAAATAAGTATGCGGAGAGACTGTATTTTTATTATTTTTCATAAACTACATTTTTTTTCTTATTTAGATGAGTAAGAATTACTTTTTGAAATATACATATAAAATAGTATAAGAGAGTAATTTAAAAGGAACAAAAATAAAAAAACATTTTCAGAGAAAAAACAATGTGAAAAGGGGAAACAATAAATTAAATTTTTTTTACAAATCAACATACATTTATAAGTTTTTCCCTTTAAACCAAAGGGAAATTAATACCAATTTTTATATATTTTTTTTTTATTCCAACAAAAAGTAATCAAGATGGAGAGCACACTAGGATAGGTCCCAGTATCCCACTTCATCCCTGTATGTAAAGAAGATAAACTTTTCGAATTCTTAATCTATCAGACATTATTTAAAAGTTATATCATTCAGGAATAAAATATATTTTCAAGTAAAATTTGGTTCAGATAAATTATATATGGATATGTGTGCTTTTGCTATCAATCTCACTTGCTATATCCTAATCAGATTTAAAATCATGCCTTATTAAATAATTAATCATTTAATGTATTTAAAATATCAATTTCCAAATTAATTACATACATTTAAATAACAAAAGAAAATAGCAATAAATTTTCATTGCTAGAAGTATAAATAAATTTCAGTTCTCAAAAACATTAGGTATAGTAAAACCTATATATTTTATTTATTTATAATATTTCATGTAATAAATAATACATGTAAATCTTGGTTTAGAGCTAAGCAGTTAATTAAACATCTTTCAAACGCAGAAAAAAAAGTAGTTCTTAAGAAGAGGTTTTTTTAAAAAAGGGAAGAAGTGTAACAAACTAATTAACTTGACACGCATGCTAGCATTAGCATATATTTTCACTCTATTGAAAATCTATTTAATATTAAGCTCTATACTTTTTAATCAAACACTAATAATTACATAAAAACTAAAAAATTTACTACCAATTTAAATTAACACATTAAGCATTATTGTTCAGATATCATCACAGCACAACTAAATATGGAGCCGAGAAGGAATGAATACTATTCATAAGTAGCAAAAGTTTTGTATGATAAATTTTCTAAAATAAATACTTAATATCCGAAAAATATTTTACATTTTAAAAATATATATCTGAGATCAGAAACCAAAAATAGTAGGAATTATGAATCAAAATGTAAACTTCAGAATGATTAAACCATAGCCACACTCAAATAAAATCTTAAGTTCAATGAATACATATATACATATAATGTATAATTACATATGTTGCAATATAAAATTTTCATTTAAATGAGTTATAACATTAAGAACAAAATAATTAAATGCTACAGAAATTTAAAAAAACAAACACTGGCGAATAATTTCAGTATTGACTTTTCATTTAAAAAATTGCAATAATTTTGAAATTCCAATTTTCTTTTTTTCAAACTTTTTTATTCCTTGCGCCTTGAGAGTATAGGACAAAATTAATAGTCACCCCTGATCACAAGGCAACTAAATATGATGAGTGTTGATTAAAATATGGCCTGCAGTAGCCACATGATCATCACCTTCTTTGTAGAAAATATAATGCCTTTTTTCATAAGTATGAAATTAATATGAATATTTTATAATATTCTGAAAATTACCAAATTTCCCAATAGTTTCTTCATTTTACAAATGAGCCTTGTAGAGCCGTGATGGCTCAGGGGATAGAGCGTTCGCCTTCCAATGTGGTAAACTGGGTTCGAATCCCACCGATGGCTGGTCAATACGAATCCGCATCCAGCTTGCACAGTGCTGACATCCTCAGTAGTAGACGGATCATGTGTAGGATTATTAATTATTACAAAATATTCTAAAAAATAATTCAAACAAATAAAATATTTTAGAAAATCAACTCAGTAGTTTTTCAAATAAATGATTTCAAACTTGGTCATTTTACACCTGATTTTATTTAGAGATGAGATCAGCTGACATTTCTTATCCAATCATTATACTTTTTCTGAAGGGGTTTTATAGTTATTATAAGCTATTTGGATATTGAACATTGCTCATGGAAAAAAAAATCACGAAGGAAAATATTTCATTTTAACACCTATGCAATTAGCCACCGAAGCATGCAATGTCTAAAGTTGTCCTATCACATGTTGTTTTTGCTAGCTAAAAATCAGTTTTTGGTTTTGTTACTCAATGAACACGTTTTGTTCATTGTGTGATCATTTTTTGTTCATTCAAGTGAGGAAGATGTTCTACACAAACATAACCAAATGTGAAATGCTCAGACTGCATGCTGCAATAAGGAATGATTACAAAACTATTTGTTTTAAATACTAAATTTTAACATTGCTTTCAGTGAAAAATAATTTAAATCTGCTAAATTTATTCCTACTAGTAAGATATTAATTAATTTATTAAATTAATTACTATCTAGTTAAATCAAGTGGGAAAAATGATATAACACACAAATTATAATAAATTAAAAGTTCAACCAAAACTGCTTTGTTCTTAAATTCTAGATGTTGCTAATTATTTTAATGTAAAATGGCTTTAATATTGCTTAACCCACAAATTAAAAAATTACCAGCTTGAATATTTTTAGACATAACAACAAAATTGTTCATTGTGGGAGTTAAACAAAAATGTAAAATGTCTGCAAATTAGTCCAATTAACATTATTCTTTACAAGGTTTTTGTTAAACCATTTCACATTCAGATGTTAGAACTACACTTTCAGCAAATTCAAAACCCCTAAGTCAAAATTGAGTCAGAACACAAATGATCAAATATAGAAAATAATAGAAATAGTCATGTATTTTTAACAGAACTCAGAGGAACCAGCTACACTCAATATTCATTAATGTGTAAGAAAAAAAGTTTACAGTTTTCTAATAAATATTTCAATTTATCCATTATGAAAGGTTTAAACTAGTGCAATGTCTGTAAGTGTGCAATCCAAATGAATAGTTATGTGGTATAGATCTGAGAAATATAACTTTTTCTAATTGAATGGGAAAGCCTTTATGAGTAAACAAGAATTCTCTATTTCTGGACAAAACCAAAGTATTTGTATTTGAAAAATATATACTAAAAAAGGGAAAAGTTTTATTATTAAAAGATAAATAAAAAATAATATTAATATATTTTTTTTAATACTGTAATGATTACATTAAAAATTCTTAATGCATAAGAATTTCATTAATATAAAATGTTTTTAATTTATTTATGTTTGCAGGATTAAATGTAAAAAATTTAAGGTTTTGGACAAAAAAGTATAAATAGTCTTACATGAATCTCTCTTCATTAATATAGTAATTTAAATTCATATTTCCAATATGAAGCACATAAAAGAGAACTTTACCTTTATAAAATTTCATTTATGAAAAACATTTAACTAGTAATTTACCAAATTCTACAAAGAGCTGCTTCATCAATAGATTTAATGAAGTATCAACTTGCACAGATACTGGTGTATCAAAGGAAAGCTGGCACAAACATTCTTTACCTTTTTTTTTCCCTAGCATACATTGCTGAATTTTAGGAAACTTCATAGAATATACAAAAATCAGGAGAATTTTTAATGAATCAGGATAAATAAACAAAATCTGGCAAAGCTGATAACTACAAATTTATCTCTCGAAATAAAACTACATGCTGTTAAATAGCATTGCTATCAATCAAAGCAATGAAGTAACTACTTTTCTTAATCTTCTTACACATTCTTTTAAATAAAGCATCTGAATGGAGGACAGTTTGCAAAACTATTAAAAAATGCCTCTATATATGCTTCAAAAAAATTTCTAATTATTTTCTTGTATTTTAGAACTTAGATGCAATTTTATACCAAGTTCTTGGGTGATTTTCTTTGCCAAAAACTCCCTTTTCGAAGCTTTTCCGTGCACCAGCAAGACTTTAGATGGCTCACAATGCTGAATTAGTTCTAATGATTCCTTTAGCATCAGCATGTGCAGTGAACATATACTGCACAGACATTTTAACCTCTATCTATTTAAAATACTCATATCATGAACAGAACTTCAGATCACAAATTTATTAAAAGTAACAACTAAGTTAATAACTAACTTACAATCTGGCTTTCAAATTCAATTTTCTTGGTACCGCTAATGACTTTATGACCAATCGTTTCAGATACACAATAACCTGACATAATTATCTATAAAAAAATATGATCAATTTTGATTTAAACAAATATTTTTAACATATACATAATTTCTAAAAAGTCACTTAAAATAAAGTAGCCCTTCACTTGGCCACAATTAGGTACAATGAAAAGGTTCATTGTATTAAAATGAATTTTTGCCAATTTATGCTCTTTGCAAGATTGATTTTCTTAAATTGTAAGAAATAAGAATTGAAAAATCACTTACAAACTTAGTTATGGTTACAATTATTCTAAATTAAATTTAGGAATTCAAATGAAATATTGTAGGGGACTACTGCCGAACTAGATTTGCTATCACTCTAAATATAAAAATTATAAAAATATAAAATCTAGCAGAAAATTTGGAGAAATAGGTAGCATTGAAAATGTAGGTTATAATGAAACTTATGAAAGCAATAAAAAATATAAGTATGTTAGTTCCAGCTTGCTAATTATAATTATACTAAACAATTACACTTACTCTTATTGTAAACTATTCTTCAAAAATAGCAACATATGCTCCTTTCAAATGAAAAGTTAATCAAAATTGGTTCTCAATCTCTATTGCTACAGATAAAAAAATAATGAACGAGGGTTACAGTTGTGTGGGGGCTCTCTTATATTTTAAAATACAATGAGAATTCATAGATAATATATAAATTTCTGGAAAAATTATACACTTTAATAATAAAAATTATTGTAATTGACACTTATAAAAAATAATGATAAAGGAAAAAACTCTAAAAAGTTATTCAAAAAAATTACTAAGGATAAATAAAAAAAAAAACTGAAGGGCAGCTCTTTCTAAACTAACTACTTGTTTATAATTGAGAGATATTGAAGGAGAGGAGGTATTCATTAAGAATCCATCAATATTTTACAGTGTATTTTCAAACCTTCCTTTTTAAAAGAATAAACTATGAATTTCTGAAAGCTCTACTTTCTTTATCTTTCTGGTTAGTCAAATTTTGAGCAGCCAGGCTTTTACTGTATATCCATAGAATGAAATATGTGGAATGGAATTCAAAATTCATAAAAAAAAAAACTTTTTTAATTTTGTAATATCACAAGTTAAATTATTTCCATGGCTACAAAGTATGGTTACAAAATTCAATTTAATTTTTACCATTACTGCCATAAAATAGAAACTTTTTTTTAACTAATATTAAAGTCCCTTGTGAAATTGCGACAGCTTTCACTTTTAACGCATTGTATATTTCATTTTTTATCACTAATTGTTTTAGAATTATTTAAAAGTAAAATCAGATTATCTAATTTAAATACAATTTTTAATTATTTTATCAAACTCAAAAAAAAAAAAATTATAAATAAAATATTGTTGCACTATAAAAAAATTATAATTTGAAATACAGTACCACCTCGAAAATCCGGACTTCTGAAATCTGGAAATCTCTAACCTGGTAACAAGAAGCACAATATGGGAAAATGTTCTAGAGAAGGCCAAAATGGATTGCTGTACCAATGATGATGATGAATGCAACAAAGTTAACAGTTTACTCAAGTTTATACCCAAAATATGAATATTTGCTTAAATCTTATTGCGTGCCTGGACAGGGATTGAAATTTTCTATGTCACAAATGAACAAGCAAAAATTTTTACTCAATAGAACCAATTTAACCTCTTTCCTGGTTATAACTGATTGATTGACCTGGTTATAAAGATTGAGGCAAATGTTTTTACTGAAAAGAAAACAGTTTATAAGTTCAGCCTAACAGGCATTGTCTAATGCCCTTTTACACTTTGATTCATTTTAGACCCTTGGAAGGCACAATATAACAAAGAGTTATTGTAATTTCATGCTAATTAATATGAGAATAAGAGAAATTTCAATGATGAACATCCGCAACACTGAAGATAATTAAGAAAATAGGAAGTTGTAAACTTACTTTACCACCTTTTTCAACTCAGTCATATACTCTGGTCAAAAAATCTCTTTCTCTACAACGTTTTGAGACTCTAATAGTAGTAGCATCTGTAATCAACAGGTCTAGCCTGCATTTATCAATCCACGCAGGCCCCAAGTGACGATCTGGAGTGGTGTTAAAATCCCCCTAAAACAGAAATAGTTCTGAATACATGAATCTACATGCTTAAACCTATGATGTATTTCAGAATATGCACGAACAGAAAACATGCGTAGAAATGTAAAGAAAATGTATTACAGATACACTTCAAGAAGTAAACATAATTTAATTTTTAAAGAAATCAACGGCTAATTTTTTTATAAATTTGTCAACTGTATTTCACTTCAATTTATTGCAGTTTACAGTACTATATAAGCTGACCACTTGCAATGCATAACTATAGTAGCTCATTCAGATAGTAAAAATTTCTA
Source organism: Parasteatoda tepidariorum (assembly GCF_982258835.1). Lineage (NCBI taxonomy): Eukaryota > Metazoa > Arthropoda > Arachnida > Araneae > Theridiidae > Parasteatoda > Parasteatoda tepidariorum. The sequence continues at coordinate 116,916,210 of NC_141758.1, read as the reverse complement.
TGTTTATCTATTAATTCCTATTTCCAGTAAAGATCTTTTAAGATAAGAGCTTACATCAATTTTAATTTCATTTTTTTTTGGTGTTACAAAATTTTTTTATTAAAACAATAATTCCTAATGCCAATTTTCTCTAATTTCCCCCTTTTTCTATTAAATTTTATTTTATTTATTATCAACTAAAAAGTCAAATAATTTAATTCTTTGAACTATTTTAGGTTAATTTTTTTTCCATAAATTCTAAAAACTGAATATTCCAGACTTAAAAATTCATTAAAAAAAGAAGAAGAAAATAGGAAGATGGATGAGTTACAAAAGTTTTGTCCTCTGTTTCAAAATAGGATGAATTTGGTTCTTGATAAGAGGTCAACTTAGACATAACATAAACTTAGTAGGCTTTACTGTATAAAAAAGAAACTGAAATACATCTAACAAGTATGGGTAAGTATTGTGTTGCAGAAATGCAAATTAATGTGTATAAAATAAATTTATTACAGACCAAATGATTGTAATAATAAAATCAAAATACTTAAAACCTAGCTTTTCTCCTATTTCAAAAACACAAAAGCTCAATCAAAATAAATATAAGAAACAATAATCCAATTAATTATTTATGATGACAATAATTTAGAAAAAAAGACTTACTGTGCAGACTCCCCAGTAAGCACACACCTCACGGCAGACGTAAGGCCATAAGCTGGCATTCTAGGTAGGATAACGGCAAAAGGCAAGTACAATAGGGTCCTTTATCGTTTGTTTTGAGGCATTTCAGGAAGAGGCGGAATAACTCTTCACTTAAACAGGCCCGAAAAATAAAATGGTTGTTTGGCCTCTTACACTAAACTAGTTACAGGACCTTTATTGTATACCGTTAATTAATTGTAATGTTACAATAGATTAATAATGAATAGATGCAGAGTTGATAAAAAATGTGCTTTTAACTCAAAATTTTGAAAAAATCAGGATAGAAGGGGAAAAAATCCATAAACCATTAACCGTATTTCTTGAGAGAAAAAAATTGATTATTTTATTTTTCTTTGAAAACTGCTAATTTTTTACATAGAATATTAAAAACTAGAATTTTATTATTTTACTATAATCTAAATATACTTTCTGCAGCATTACCTATTATATTTTTAAAAAAAAATAATTTTATTAAAAAATAATTATTTTAAATTTTATTACAATTTTTAAATAAATATATATATAATTATTTATTTTTTATTTTTGAAATCATTTTCTGAAGTATAATTTTTAACTCGAAATATAATATATTCTTACTTTCTAGAAAAATTTAATACATATTCCCTTAAAAATAAGAATAAATATTAAAACTTATAACTAGAACAATTCCTTTGTTCATTGAGAAAAAGTTTTTTTTTTTTCGATTGCTTATTATAAAATTCTGTTAAATTTATTGTATTAAACATGTACTTAAGAAAGACTTATTGAATTGAATACTCATTGAAGACTTTCTTTTATTGAAGACTTATTATTATTATTTTTATTGAATAAGGGATACATTTATTTTTAACGTTAAAGGATTCAACAAAAAATCTATCATTTTTATAATTCATGGTAAAAAAAAAATTAAGTAGTAATTTTATATGATAGCAAAAAAAGGCTAAAGGTCCATTATTGTTTGTATTTTGGCATTTTAGGAGGAAGCGATATGGAAACTTTTCCCATTGGTTATGTTTTGGTCGCTTAAAAATTATTACTGTAAGCCCCAAATGAAATTAACACAAATTTTTTTCCAGAGATTCCTTTTTGAAACCTTCTTTAAAACAAAAATGAATAGGTAAGTTTAAAATTCATTATTAATATAAAATAATTATTAATATAAGGAAAATTATTAATATAAAATATTTCTAAAAATACTTAAAAAATTATTTATGTATTTAAACAAACACACACAATTACTTCAGCTAAAAAGAGTGCTTTCTCATGTTGTATCAATATAGCCAAAGCAAAATATATCAATACAATAGTGTGAGGAGCATGCAAAAATTTTTTTGATATAATTTGCTTTGGTTATATTGATACAATATTAGAAAGCACTTCTTATTGCGGATATAATCGTGTCAGCTGATGAAGAGATTATATCTTTTTATTCATTTTGTTTTCCAGCTTTTTAAAAAGCTTTTTTTTAAATAAATAAATAAAATTTTTGCTTAAATATTTTATTTTAATAAGTTTATTCTTCTCTTTTCATTAATTTTTATTATTTTCCATGTTTTGTCAATATTTTAACTTATTTTATGAGTTCTATCTATCTATATATATATATACAATCTATCTATACTCTTTATACAGGGTTCCCACTCTTTCAACAATGCAAACATTAAGCACTTTTAAGTACTTTTTTGAAAAATTAAAGACTTAAAAATAGTAAGATTGTTTATCATCGAATGCCACCAGAGACAGTGCAAATTGTTTACTTTCCTAAAAAAATCAATCAATAAAAAAAATAATAACTAACAATTTTATTATAATGTAAGCACTGATATAAGTGTATTAATTAACAGGGTTTGCCAAAGAAGTACCACACAGTTTTTGCAAACCCGGGTCGGTTTTTTTAAAAAAAAAAATACATTTTCAGATTGTTAAAAGTTAACATCATTCATATTGTGAAAGTTAACGTATGAAACTAATCTGTATTGAAATTGATTTGTAAAATTAAGAGCAGAAATTAGGATTTGCAATTTTTTACATGCATATTAAAAAAAAAGAAGAGTAAATATAGAAATTTGGTAAAAACATTGAAAAAATTATTTTTAACAAGTTTACACTACTAGACCAGCAAATGTGTTATATTTACTTTTATGATGAAAGGCACAAAATTATTTCCAGCCAAACCTGTTATTAGGAATTGACTTTACATAATGTAACTAAACATTCTGGTAAAAACATGAACTAATTTTAAAGCAACCAAAAATTGAACAAAAATTAAAAACAGTACATTAAGTTGTAATGTTAACTGAACAAAATGATGAATAAAATCTAAAGATCTTTTAGTTGAGTAGATTTAAATTTTTCTGTAACAATCTGCTTATCCTTAAGAAATAAAAATTATAGAGTAACAATCAAAAACTTTAAAAAAAATTTACATTGTAACATAACAACTTATAAATAGTTACCAAATATTTAACTTTCTTGTTAGAAGTCAATCATGCTTTCTTATTTAGTAATCAGGAAAAAAATTTAAAGTATTTTTGGAAAAAACAAAACAAAAAAACATGATGTTTACATCAAAAATCCAATAACTCCAGGTTTTTTATAGAAAACCAAGATGGGCTGGGATTTTTCAAACCCTGTTTCTTACAAATCTGTTTAATTTTCAGTGCAATCATGAATTTTAAAAAATTTTATGCTTTCCATAAATTTATAGTTACTTATTACATATTGAAATATTATACAAATTTATGTAATTCTACAAGATTTTAGGAAATAGATTTTGTTATGGATTCCAGTGCAACATTTTTTTCTGATACTTCTTTTCTTAGCATTTTACTTAATTCCTATAAGCAGATGCGTTACTAGTAGAACTAAATTTCTTGAATTCTGTCAATTTTGAAGGTTAGCGTGGGTCTTCCCTTTAGGTACCTTAAAATCGCCCCCCCCCCCCCAAAAGCACTATTTCTTCCATGTGCAGCATCCTCCTTGGAATACTATTTTTTTTCTTTTAGAATGCTTCACTCTCCTCATAGAGTATCATTCTAGGTAATAGGCAGAATATATTAATGAAGGACAGGCTTTCTTCCCCTTACTAGCACCTCCCACATTAATTTTTGTCTCTCTAAAATGCTTTACCTTTGATGCATGGTCTAATTCTAAGTGATAAAAGAGCGACACTTTGTTTAAAAAAATTGAAATGAAAAATTGTTTCTATCTACAATAGTGATGCTAAGAAATTAAGGACTTTTAAAAACCTTAAACCAAAATTAAGTACTTTTAAGGGCCCTTATTTTCCAAAATAAAAATTAAGCAGTTTTTAAGGACTGTGTGAACCTTGTTATATAGTTGCAGTTTATGCACAGTTAATAAAACTTAATCATTTTCTTCATTTTTTTTTATTGTGCTATATATATATATAAATTTTACAAATGTTTTTTTTTAAATCTGAAACTTCATAGATATATGATAGAATCATTCAATTAGAAGTCATTTAAATAAAAGCTTAGCAAAACTGAATGAGAACTGATATCAAAGATTAAAAAAAATTTAACTACAAACTTTAAATTTATAAATTAACTAAAAATATTTACAAAGATATGTACAAGACGATGACACCAAATGCAGAATTGGTGGTGCATCTTCAATTGTCATCCCCTACATCTGAGATTTCAGAAGAATCAATCCAAAGATATGCATCTGCTTCAGCCGCAGTCAGCATAATAGGTTTTGAGGGATGAAACGATATTGAATGAACCACTTTACGTCTTTCATGTTTGAGAGTTTCTTTAATGGAACCCTAAAAAAATGACATAAATATTTGATGCAAATGAACACGATTTTGCTAGAATGAAATTATGATAAAAATACTTTCTCAATCTATCAGAGGGTAATGAATTAACAATTGAAGGGTTAAAATTATTAATATTTATGTAGTTTTATAGCTAATTTAAATAGTTTTCGTAAAATTATGTTTTTCAGTATACTTCATATCCTATACAAATACAGAATAGGCTTTTAAGTATGTTCCCTACTATAGTGTACCGCTCATAATAACAAATGATGCCTAAAGTTCATCTCCTATTTCATAGATACTGTTTTATTTTCATGTCCCTTAGTAGGTACACACTTAACTGTTAAATTCCAATATTAATTATTGGAATTGCTTGAAATTATGATAAAAAATACTTTATAGGTCACAATCTATCAGATTGGATTATAAATCAACAATTGGAGGATCATATTAACGTGGTCACAAGAGCAAGCATACAACACACAGAACTTATGTAAAATTATGTTTTTCAGTATACTTCATTCCATATAAAAACACAGTATACGCTTTTTAGTATGTTTCCTATTATAGTGTACCTCTCATTATAATAATGATGCCTAAAGTTCCATCTCCTATTCCACAGATCCAATTTCCTTTTCACGTTCCTTAGAAGGTACACATTTAACTGTTAAATTCCAATATTAATTATTGGAATTCTTTGAAATTATGATTAAAAAATCTATATAGGTCACAATTTACCAGAAAGTAATGAATCAACAATTGGAGGGTCATAGTAAAGTGTTACAAGAACAAGCATACAACACAAAGAACTTATTTAAATAGTTTTCAATAAATTAAGTTTTTCAGTATACTTCACATCCTATTAAAATAGTTTACGCTTTTTAGAATGTTGTCTAATATCGGACAGTATGCCTCTCATTATAATGAATGATGCCTAAAGTTCTGTCTCTTATTCCATAGGCTCCATTTTATTTTCAAGACCCTTAGAAGGTACACATTTAAATGTTTAATTCCAATATAGAGACCAAAATCCAATCATTTGATCTGAAAAAAGTTCAATTATGCGATAAATCTTCTTAATTCTTACCTACCAACATTGGAGAAATAAAATAAGGGAGATTTCACAAGCGAAATTTTTTTGGGCTGCAAGTAAAGTTTTGATACATCATGCATAGTTATGTAAGTCAAAATTGGAAATAATATACAATAATTACATATAGCAAAGTAAAAAATATTTATATACATCTTAATCTAAAGAAGAGTTTTTAAACCATTATTTATAACTACTTAAACTATAAACTTAACATTATTTACTTAGACTATAAACTTTATATTATTTACTTATAATTTACTTACTTTAACAAAAACTATATTAAATTTAGCAAAGTAAAAAATACGTATACAAATCTTAATCAAAAGAAGATTTTTTAAACCATTATTTATAATTACTATAATACTCACTATATTTATATTACTTTACTTAAACTATAAACACTCAACATGTTGCGGTACTTGCAGTAGCACCATCTATTGAGGAATAAGAGAAGTATTTTTGCTATCAGCGGACATTTTGTCAGCAAATATTTTTTTCAAAAATTTCTTCAACAAATACGGAGAAATTTGAGAATTTACAGGTAAACGGGAGATAGTCTTAAAATACAGGAGTCTTCGTTAAAAAACAGGAGACTTGGCAGATATGTATTGTTTAGGAGCTTCCTGGTTGTAAGATTTTCAATGTTCTCAGGCGAGGGGGTCTTTAGGATCTGGTGTAAGCTTTCCTACACCAGGGGGATAAGTAACAACAGAAGAAGTTCTCAATAAACTATTTATACCATTATTTTCTTTGATTTTAACACATAATAAATGTAAAACTCCTTGAATCCCCTTTGAATGAATGACAAGTGACAAAGCCCCTTAAATTCTTAAGTCTTGGATAGTTGTAATTTATGACCACTCCTAATCTATGTAACTCTCATTATACAATAAATGTATCAATCACTCTGTCGATTTTTCAAACAATAATAAAGAAAGAGTTGGGCTATCACCATCTTTTTGTTAGTTATCAAATTCTTTTTGGCACAAACTATGAGGCTCATTATATCAAATGTCTACTGTTATTCATAAATTTGTAATGCAGAGCAAGGAAGTTCTTTTAAAAAAAAAATAACATTTACTTTTCTTTTTTTTTTTAAAAAAAAACTACTTTTATTTATTTAAATCTTTATGCAGAAAATTAAAAACTGCAGAGTTTCAATTATAATAGTTTATTTTTAAAAAGGATTTATGTTATTTCCCTTCGACATAAATAAATACAAGTGCATTCAGATATACTATGTAGAAATATATATAGATTTTTCTGGTTTACAGCATATCTGTTAACAAGTTTTTTTTAAATAAGTTTTGTTAATAGTTTCTTTGAAAACATTACTTAAGATTTTTTTTCAACCAGTCAAATTTTCATTGCAATTTGTTTTTTAATATTAATGTATATTTTAGTGATTTTTAACATGTTTTTTTTTTTGGAAATTAATATTAACTATTAAACTAGCAAAATATTTCAGTTATGTATTAATTAAATGATAGTTTTAAAATTTATGGTGTTTTTCTTCTTCTTTTTCTTGGATTGATATAAACCTACTTCTTCTGTGTTAGATTTTAAATTACCTTTTCGACCATGACAGAAAATTTTACATGTTTGAAAGTTAAGAAAACCCTGAACTAGAACAGGAGAAATTCGTTTAAATTAAAATTTTAACTTATTCTATTTATTTTAAATAGGATAAATTATATATTTTTAAATTTATTATACAGTGCCCTGCAATAAAGGAAGAGACACTTTCAGTTTTTGACATTCTTTTAAAAAATTTTCAAGAAATATATAAAGGATTATTTTGAAACTTTAGAAATGTTTAGTTCATGATCATGTGATTTTTCATACTTCGCATTAAAATTTAAAGTTTTCAGTGGTTTAGGAGATCTACAATAAATTACGAAAGAAAACAAGTATTTTTGAACACCCTATGTCAGAAAATCAAGCAATGAGCCTGTAAACTTAAGAGTAAATATTAATAGAAGTATGGACATTTTTATAAAAAATTTAATTTTTTGAAATTCATTCTTTTTTCTCTATAAATCTATAAATATTTAAAGCAATTAAATAAAATTTTTGGAGCAATTTAAAATTAATTACAAAATTGTTGATTTAAATATTTTTAAAAACTTGTTATAACTGGGCATAAAAAGAGTATTTAAGGTAGTTTTTTTATACTGAACAAATGCAGAAAAAATTAAAAAAGTTACCAGCAAATTTCTGAGTAGTTTCTGTACTTCTTAAAAGAAAACTCAAAATGATAAGAGGTTTTCCACAAATTTTGTTTTGCACTATTAAACAAGATTTACTAAAAATGAGACTAGCATTGTGGGGGATTAGCTACCATAAAAATATATATTGTTTCCTTATACCGTCAGATTTCCGTTTCCAAATGATTATTATAAGGTGTTATCATGTGTTGTAAAATTTGTCTTATGATATAAAATATAATTTGTGCAAACCCCCTGATAATTTCAGGCTTTCTTTTGAAAGTACAAAAACTAGTTTTTAAATTTTTAAGTTTCAAATAAGATTTACTACAAAATTATGAAAAAAATTTTTTAAATTTTTCTGTGCATGCGCTGTATAATAAAACTGCCTTAAATACTTAGATCTATTTGAGTTTTTAATGAATTCTTTTAAAATTTTAAACCAACAATTTTATAATTAATTTTAAATTGCTTCAAAATTTTTGTTTAATTCCATTGACTATTTATAAAGTTACAGCAAATTTTTTTTTTATAAAAATGTCCATATTTCCATAAAAATTTACTCTAGTTTTAGGAAACTTCACGTAGTTATTAAAAATAACAACTGAAGTAATCAATAAAAGTTACGAGCTTATTGCTTGATTTTTTGGTATAGGGTGTTCAAAAATACTCGTTTTCTTTTATAGGTTTCCCAAACCTTTGCAAACTTTAAATCTTAGTGCCAAGTATAAAAAATCACATGAACTAAAAAACACTTCCAAAATAATCCTTTATGTATTTCCTGTAAAATGTAAAGAAATTTCATGTATTACTGTATTTCTTGTAAAATTCAAAAGGCTTTGAAAATGGAGACTGATTGGATGTTTAAAAACGATTGATATACAGCAAAAAGACTAAATGAATAGATCATTTATATGAAAATATATGGATTACACAAATATCCTGCATACAAAAAATATAAAACGGTAGAGAGTTTGATGATTCAAAACAAATTATTTACAAATCATACCATAAATCATGTGAAAGACTTATTAAATTCAAGAATCAGAGATACCCAGTAAAAAGCATTTGATCCTTACTGGTTTGTGTAGAGTATTAGTAACACATTTATTATTAGTAACACATTTATGAGAAAAAAACAAATTTCAAGTAATAAGTTAGATTCAATGGAAGCAGCCCAATCATTAAAAATTTTCCGCGGTATAATGAACAATTACAGCATCTCTTATTTTTTTAAAAATTTCAATCAAAACATATTGAAAATTCTTTCCTGAATCCGAATATCTGATTGATTTTCTCCATCAAATGTGTATTTATTTAATTATTAAACCTTTAAATTGCCCAAAAAGACCTCGATAGTTGGTACAATCAAAAACGATTTCTGAGTGATTATGACGTCGCATGTGCTGAATGGAAACATACCTCATGCAGTGTTTTCATTATAGAAAAAAATGGGAGAGAATTTCTCACCCTTCTTCAAAAACAGGGTGAGATTTCTAAAAATTAAAAAAACACAAATCGATTACAATACAAATAGAAAAACACAAATAGATAAAAATTATTTCTTTAATTATATTTAACATTTTCTATTTTTTTAAAAATTGAATATTTTGTTGCATCATCATATGGAAAATGTTCTATATCTACTTTTTCATCAGCTATTCTCATTAGGTTGCTCAAATGCTTATCAGTCAATCTGTTATGATATTTTGTCTTAATTCGGTTTTGGGTGCCAAAAGACCTTCAACAGATGCTGAACTATTCGGAATCACAAATGTTGAAAATAATTAAAGATCAAGGTAGAAAAGTGAAACGGATTTTATTTAAAATGTCACGTGATAAAACTTTTCCCAAAATGCACTAGATTTGCGGATTTTGAAATTGATTAATAGAGTGCGCGAATTTTGGGCGATAATAATTTTTTTGTTGAAAAATAGGGGCCAGCTTACTAAGTATAAGATATTGAAGACATCTATTACTACTCAAGAATTCACTTCATGGAAAACTGTACAACTATATTTACTGAATATAAATCTTTAAATATAAAGTAAGAAAAACTACATTCAATTAAACTAAACATAACTCTTTAACATCACATAGCTCTCTCTAAACATAGCATAAGAGAAGAAACATCTTCTATTCAAAGCAAAGATATAACTGACTAAAAACAGAAACACCCACTTCCTTCTAGCTGAGATAACAGGAAGTGACCCAACTTCCCACAGCAAGTGACACAGCCAAGAGGAAAATACTGCTCATCTATTTGTTTACATTTTCCCGACATTTTTAAGGCGAGAAAATAAAAAAAAATGTGAGATTCTCGCGCTGTAGTGAAAACACTGCCTCATCCATCCGCTAAGGCTATTTTAATGCTCTTTTGTTTATGATATCACTTACATTGTATGAACATTCTTTGTATAATATTATATTAGTAAAATTTTTGGCAGAGATAACGAAACAGAGATGATGTAATTTCGAAAAAGGCTACATCACATGTGAGATAAATAGAGAATTAAAGTAGCAAAAAAAAAAATTAGTGACGACTAAAAAATTAATGATTTCCACCTATTTAAAAAATATTTGTACAGCAGTAAAATATTATAATTTTCAATTATATCTGTTTTATGATTTAAAAAAAATTTAAAGTATAATCTCACAAATATGCACTGTGTTAATACTGAGGGGCTCGAAGAAGACTGTGAACTTTTAAGAAGGAAAAAAAAATCAAAAGAGATAAATGTACATTTTGCATGAAAAAACAGTTTTGTCAACAAGTGACAGGATTTTTTTTCCAAATGATATTGCGATTGAGAAAAATTATAAGACAATGTTCTTCAAATAACCCCTATCTGCAGTTACAGTCTGAGGACAAAATTAACAGAATGACCTGACATGTAGTAGAAATCATTGTTTTACAGTTTTAACAATCATCAGCATCATCAGCTGATAAATTTTTAAACTAATTTTGAATTTGTTGAGAACAAACACTGCGTTTTTTTAAAAGTGGACTGCAGCAATTCTACATGCGTATTATTTCAATTCGCTTTTCAAATTGTTGGTCATTTTTGGAACTCTTGATAGATATAATTTTAGTCATGTTTTTTAATAAAAAGTTGTCTTTAAAAAAAAAATAATAATACTGACTGACTTCAATTAGGTCCCACATGTAAACACAACCATCTTCAGATCCAGAAACTACGAGGGAATCTGTGTCATTGAGGCAGCTTCCTATCCTACACCTCTCATTCTTATGGCCTATGTACCTAATTAAAAATCATGTTCATTTATAATAATGGAAAAGATATTTAATTAAAACCTAAGTAAAAAAGCAATTGTTGAAAAAACAATAATTGGTACTATTATTAATCACAGTTGTTTAAGTTATCAAGTTAAAAGTTCCTATAACCTATCATCGTCCGTGAGTTACCCTGTGGCAGAATTTTTTCGGGCTTTGTGCGACAATCCTCTCTAACATTAATATCTTTCTGCAATATACTTTTAATAAAAACAAATATACTTGTTATTAATTTAAAGTAACAGAAGTGTCAACTTAAAAAAAATAATAATAATAATAATAAAAATAATAGTAATGTAATTTTTTAAATTGAATTTGGAATATTTTTTTTATTCTAATATTATGAGCGATATTCTCGAATTTTGTAGGGGAAAAACACAGTAAATTTTTTTTTTGTAAGTCGTAATCAAATTTTAAAAATAGTGAAATCCGTAGCAGTAACTACCGAAAAAAATGATCGATGACGAAATCACGCAAATAGACCCCCTGAAAAAAGATTTCCTAAATGCGTGCTTCAATTTTGAGGTTCAGTTGCCGTAATAAAAAATTTCGAATTTTAAAAACTGTGTGGAAATTAATAGTAATAGCTTCAAAGAAACACAACAAGAAACTTGAACAAGTTCCCCCCATATCTTGCTTTTCTCCTAAGTGATGGAAGATTTTCAGTTGCAGTCTAACTTTGCATTGTTATTTTACATTTAATTTTGTGTGACATTTAATTTTATTTTTATATACATGATTACAAATTGGCCCATTTAATTATGAATCTAAAGTTTATAGGGTGACCTGGGGTAATTCCTGATCAAAAATCGCAAACATCTATTTTGTGAAAAAACTATTTGAAACAGAATTTTAATATTTACTGGAAGTTTGAGGCTATATGAGATGAGTCCAATGCCACCTTCTTTTGTTTGAAAATCTAATTAGAATTTAAAAGATTTTAAATATTTAGTGATTAGGAATTAACCCTGGTCTTGATCATTTCTGGGGTAATTCCTGATCACTTCTGGGGTAATTACTGATCACCAGTTTTTGTTGTAAAGGGGCTGCTTAAAAATAATTATATAATGGTAATTAACAAACCAAAAAGATATGTTTAAGCAGCTAATAAAATGATTTATTTAAAATCAAGAAGAACGATTAACACTTTAAAATTTCAAAAATCTTTGCATTGTGCCATACATTTTAGGCAATCAGCCAACTCATTCTCATGTTCTTCTGAAATATTAGAGAGTTCCCACATGGGTTACTTTTGCTGGATTTTTTAACTTCATTTAGGGAAAGTGTAAAGTTAAGTAAGGTATGCAGCAGCAGCTCTCACACTGAAATTTTAATTTTCAATCATTAAAAGAAATTCACTAATTTTGTTTTCTAGAAGCTTAGTATCCTTTTTAGGCTTATAATTTCTCACCATATTTATACTAGGCTAATTTATTAACTTAAAAATTATTCTAACGATGTACACACATAAAATTAAGATAGAAGCAAGGTAAGACAAACCAGAAATGGTGCAAATCAGAATACAGTCTTGTATACAGTTAAAAACAAATTTTGTGATGACAGTTAAAATATATTTTATAGTTGTTCCACTTAATAAATGTGAACTGTTATTTGAGAAAAAACAATTAGGTATTTATAAGCTATTTTATATACTATTTATAAGAAGAAATGACAATGATCAGGAATTATCCCAGTGATCAATAATTACCCCATCTGTAGGGGGCAACATTTGATATAGTTTCCTATAATCAATAATAATGTTTACAGTAGATGTGAAACAATTAAACAAAAGCTCACACTATTTTTATATCAAAGAAAAAAAAGTGACTCAAAATATTTATTATTAAGAGAAGGAGTAACTGCAGAGTATTGCAGAAATGTGCACATTTTGAAACCCATCTTTGAAATGGAAAATACAGAAAGCAGTTTAAAGGATACTTATTTTGTTAGATTAAACAAAAAAATTATTATTAAGTAAATGTAGTTATACTTTAGTAAAGTGTACAAGCATTCTTGTCCATGTCTTAAATTTGAAAAAAAAAATTTTTTTTAAATAAAACTTAGGTGATCATTATTTACCCCAGAAACAGAGTGATCGTGAATTACCCCGGGTCACCCTAAACATTATCTGTTGAAGGAGTTTCATTGTTGAAATGGCAGCATTATAGCTTAATTTTAATAGATTATACATTTAATCCTCTTCCCAACCAAGAGACACAACTATGCCAAAGTTGCACAAATTATTTATCAGCTAGCTTAGATCTTTTAATGAAGTGCCAAGTATAGTTATCATACTTTTTTGAGATTCCACTAGATGAAGTAATCTTGTTGATGACTTTGCGTTAAGTCTATGAGGTAAATATTAGTTTAGTTTCTTTTTAGTAAACTTTAGCTCTCAATCAATCAGGCACAGAGAATGTTATTCATGTGTTGTAACTGTCAATTAATGTTACTATAGCTCAAGTCAGCTAAATAAAAGGATTTAGGATAAAATAATTTTAACTTTGCTTAAGTTGAGTTTGAAACTTTAATTGTGAATTTGTATTTAAAATGAAGAGCTTTGAATAACAGCGCATTAAGTGACATTTGTTTATAACAAGTTATCCCTTTCGAGAGGATGTCTTTTAAAGCAATAATTAGAAGATATTGATTTTTTTTAAAAACTTTTTACAGAAATGTAAGCTGACAATTAGTGCACTCAAGTGTTTTGCTATTGTGTCAGAAATCAATTTAAATGTGGAAGGGAGAAAACAAAACACAGTTTCTCAATTTTTACAAAAATATAAGCTGAAAATTAATGTACGGACGGGATTTACTATAGAGTTAGTTCCGAAAAGAAAAAAAAAATACACTATATCTATTTCTGTTTTTTTATTTTTACAGAAATATAAGGTGACAATTAATCAGATTAATTGAAAACTTTTGCTAAGTTCATAAATAAACAGAAAGAAAAGATTAGAGGATGTATACAGCCTACAAAATATATAAAATCTTGCTGATTCTTTACTGCAAATTTACTTGTTTGTATTTATGCTAAAAATTCTGCTACCATAATTGTTATTTTCCCTTCAGTAACACATTTTTGTTAAGGTAAAAACACTCCTGCTAAAGCCAGTAAATTGACCAAGAAGTCATGCAAGTTAAGGCTTAAGAATAGTATAATTATATTAATGTAACCACCTTTTTTATTTTTTAAAATAGCTATTTTAAAAGCCGTATATTCCACCCATATTTAATTTGTTTTGCTAGTATAGTTTTCATTTCTCTTTTTAGATGCATTAAAACGAAATAACAAATACATTCCTTTTATTTACTATAAGTTAATAAATTTTAAAATGACGGATAAAAACAGATTTGATTTTTTAATTAAAGAGGGTTTGGTCTTCGACACGTCAAGCATCATAAACATATTTTAATTGTCAAAAACTGCTTAAAATTCTCAAAAACTAATGATGAGAGTTACTATGCAAGTTTTAATAATGTATTCAAAATAGTTATTAAAATACAGGTATACACTAATATAGAAACATATGCTAATATATAAATATTAATATACAACGAAATACAAGTATATTATGAATAATTATATCAATATAGAAATTGTAGTTTTGAGCACAAACAAAATTTAATCTTATCTTCATTTTCTCTTGAATATCTTATAAGAAAATTCTTCTCTTCCTGAAGAATTTAAATCTTTACGTTGAGTTATTATTATTTTAGTGTTCATGCTATTGAAATCAAAATAAATTGTACAATAATAATAAAAGTGGATTAAATCCAAATTATAACAATGTATTTCAACAGAATTGTCAAAATCAGAAAAAAAAGTTTACAAAAGTATACATTTTTTATATTTTGTAATCAGTAATTTAACTTTTAAACTTAAAAGTTTCAAATCACCCTATTTTATTCTATGTAAAGAAATAATGGCATATATAATTGTTTGAATACTTAAAGTACTTTACAATCATTAAAATGTATTTTTAAAAGTAACTTGGCAACTATAGAATTTCCAGCAAGCAGATCTTTTGTTAGCATGTCGAGTACATTTAAGCATATAGTAACATATAAAGTACATTTATATATCAAAAGGATATTCTTTTTCTGAGAAAAGAAAAGTAGCAAATGAATATTTAAATACTTGAAATTACTTTCAATGTGCTAATTTTAAGTGAAAATAACAAACTTTATACTAATAAAGATATGCCGTTTATTAAATTTAAGACAGTATTTTGATGTGATGATTAAATGGTAAAATCAACAAAAACTTGTCAAGAAGTGAAATATAAGTAAACTTACTCAATATCTAAAGTAGTTTTCAAATTAAATGTTAACAAAGTTAAAATAAAAGATGATAATTAATCAGAAAGCACTTCACCTCCTTCTTTATCTGTAAGTAGCAAAGTATTGTCTAAACAGCACTGGCCATCTTTTGTGAAGTTAACACAGTTGACTGAACCTAAAAAATATGATAACACAATTTCAAATCAAGTTAAAATTATTTAATGGAAATATACACCTTTAAAGATCATAATATTTAATGGCCGATGGTCTGTGTAAAATCCACAGATATCCTCAATTATTAAAATTTCTTTTTACATGCATACACACAAATATATATAAATATATAAAAGTTCAAAATATAGAGTAAACATTATGGAATGAATAGAAACATGGAAAAAATTACAGAATGGTGAAAAGAGAAGAAGAAAATTATTTAAATAAAATGAAATTAAAAATTTTTATTATTAAAAATCCTGGAAAAAACAAACTCTTTATCAGCTCACACGATTATATTCGCAGAAAGGAGTGCTTTCCAATATTGTATCAATATAGCCAAAGCAAAATATATCAATACAATAGTGTGAGGAGCACTCAAAAAAATTTTTTTTGAAACAAAATAAAACACATTAAGTAAAAATTTCAAGTAAAAAACAGAAAATGAAATGTAAAGAAAAGACAGCACAAAAGGAAATCTATAAAGCGAGTAGCGAATTCAAATGAACTTACAAGTAAGGGAATATTTTCAAGAATGATTTAAAATATTTTCGTAAAAAGATTGCCAAATTATAAAATCTGAAAACGGAAGTGCAAATTGAGGTAAAAGCGTAAATACAGAGATTTCATTTTATAGTGTTCTTACTGCAGTACCGAAGCGCTTTTGATTTACTTATTACCAAGGATAGGCCTGAAAATTGATAAGCACATATTATACTGGATAATTTAAAGAAGTTTATAATTAATAAAAGGTTGATATTTAATAAAACAATTTTAATGATTTTAGAAAATTAACATTTATTTGAGAGAGAGTGAGTGTGTGAGAGAGAGTGAGTGAGAGAGCCTGAAATGGATTTGCACATGGCAGAAATATATAAATTAACAAAGAAATTTCTAGTAAATTTATTTATTATAACATACAATTAACCCAATGATTTTATATAGAATTTAATTACTTTAGTTGGGTATCCATTGCTTTTTTGACCAAATTTTGAAAGAGTTTTTCTATTTGTTTTTGTGATAAATTAAAATTACTACATATTCTTTTAATTCTATTCGTTTGATTACAAATGGTATTTGAATAGATGTTTTTAGAGCCATTAGAATTCCAAGTAATTAGTTTATTTATATTAAAATTAAAATAATTTCTTTTATCATATAAATCAATAAAGCAGATATCTTCTTCTTTTATAATACTGAAATCCAAAAAACTAAAATTATTATAATCATCATGATTACGAAGCAAGACTAATTCCTAGAGGTAAATATTATTTATAAAATAGTATAATCTTGAAAATTAAAGATAATTAAGTCATCAACAAGTTTAATATTAAGAGTATAATTTTTTTCATAATAGAGCAAAAATAAGTTAGCTAAGATCCTTGTTTTACTCCATCAATTTGGATAAAAATATTTTTTCCATAGTAAAGATAATTTTTAAAAATGACAAAAATTAATTAGAATTTCCCAATATCAAAATCCTAATTAAGGAAATTTTTAAAAACATAGAAATAATTCAAAAGGACATCTTTTAGTTTAGAAAGGGGAATGCCATTGAAAA
This sequence comes from Parasteatoda tepidariorum, assembly GCF_982258835.1. NCBI lineage: Eukaryota > Metazoa > Arthropoda > Arachnida > Araneae > Theridiidae > Parasteatoda > Parasteatoda tepidariorum. The sequence goes on along the minus strand of NC_141758.1, from coordinate 116,899,092 downwards.
GATCCTGGAAATCAAAAGTTGCAATTGAATTAATTTTATTGTGTTTAATAAATTTTAAAATTGGTTGATTATTAGTGATAATTCAAGAAAAACCTTCTTTAATAATATTGTTAATAATTTTATTTAAATAGTAAGAGAAATTGGTGCTAGGTGTAATTAGGAAAGTATTAGACCCAGATGTGATTGTTCTAAATTTTATAGGAATTTTATGAAATTTCGAACTGATAATTAAGTAAGGAAACTATATTGCTAATTTTAATTTTTAACCTTCAATATAAAGCTAAAATTTTTTTAATTATAATATTATTATTTAAATTACTGAGCTTAAAATTTTCACTATTTTTTTTAACTCCTTATTTAAAAGTTCAACATAGAATTTTTTACAGAAGATTGCATAATTATTGTTAGCTTTGTCCATGATTTTTTTTCTGTAGTTTTATACAAAACTTTTTTGTAGATGCTTAATTGATTGAACAATTTTAGAAAAATTTGTTGAACTGATACTGTTATCTAAATTTTCATTATTATTGAAAAAAAAAAGCTTTTAAAGTAATAATAAATAACCGATTTCCAATCTGTTAACATACCTAAAGGTAAAGAGAATCTATTTGGCATCTTTAAACAAAAACTATTGAGATCATTAAGAAAGTATTTTAGAATTTTATTAATTGTCTTATAATCATATCGTAAATTAATTGTATTATAATCATATTGTAATTATATTGTAAATGGGTCTAAATTTTGTGCCTTTTATCATTGAATTCCTAAGCTCTAAGTTTTCAATAATATTTAAATTACCAGTAATAATATGTTTATGATATTTATCAATAATCAAAATATTTCTCTTCTTTACAGTGATATTCATTATTGAATGTATTAATTTTTCCAAAATTTTTGCTAATATCATTATAATTTAATATAGTTCGAACAAGAGATTTATTATATTCTAAGTTTTTAATTATGTTAAAATCTTTTAAAAGAAAAATTTTTTTAAAAATATTATGAAATTTGATCTTATCAAAAATAGGGTTTTTAAAGTTAATAATGAAATATAAATTATCTAAATTTTTCTTTTTATTTAAAATTTTTTACAACAAGATTGAAAGACTTTAACAAGATCGAACTAAAGAATTTTGAAGTGTAAATTAATAAACGAAACGTTAGTATAAAGATCTTGAAGCTTATATACATCATAATTCTTAAGGGAGAAAAAATCTTTCATAGGTTTAATATTATAATGTTTATTAAAATCTTTTCCATATTAGAAATAAACAATTTAAAAGTTTTACCCATTTACCTATACCATGAAAAGTAATTATACATTAAAATGTTATGAGTAAATAGTTTTGCAGAAGAAAGATTTTCAAAAAGTATTATTTCACTTTCTGATACAGACTTAGGAATCGTAGAATATTTTGTATCATGTCAAACCTAAAATTAAAAATCATACTCAATTAAAAAAACTTATTTCAAAATTAATTTTTTTTAAAAAACCTCTTAGACTTCTTTAATATAGTGAATAAAACTATGTTATAATATAAGAACTTTTTTTTTTCTTCTAAAAGAAATATGTAAATTAAAGTGTTTTTAGCTTTGATATTGACAAAGATGTCATACAACCTTTCATATCATATGAAACCTAAAATTTAAAACCAGACTTAATTAAACAAAATTCATTTAAAAAAAGCTCAACAAATTACAGTTTAATATATTAAATAAAGTTATGTTAAAATGCAAGAAGCAATTACTTTTACAAAATAAATAAAAATGTAGTAAATTAAAATATTAAGGAGACTGAAAGGAAATTAAAGGAAAGGAAATTAAAGGAAAGGATTAAAGGAAACTGAAAGCAAGATAAATAGCATTTAAATTCATTATCTTATTAATTTGTCCATTTAAAAATCAACAATAAAAATAAGATAAATCACCTGAATAGACTCGCGAGACTTGCTACTACAATCCCAACCACAAACAGTATTATCAACTGAAGCAGATAGTATAAATGTAGATTCTTCATTGAACTTTATAGCATTGACATAACCTAAACTGATGAATTATAGTTAGTTTATGAAAAGTATAAATGTCTGTCAACATTTAGACCAAATTCACATGCATACTAAGAGAACTTTCAAAATGCTAACATTAGCTTAACTAATAAACAGTAAAGTTTATTTTTCCAGGCATTATAATCTTTCTTTCTCTCTCTCTTTTTAAGAATTGTTTTCTAAAATTACAAATTCTAATAGAGTTTTTCTGCCTAACATTTTTATCTTAAAAATGACTAGTTGAAAATATACTTTGTTTGAAGTTTTTCTCTAAGGATTTAATTAACTTTAATAATTTAAAATAAACCACATTATTACATTTATGATAATTTAAGAAACACATCTTGCTAAAAATTTATCAAAGACAAATGCTATTTCATTGTACTTAATTAATTTATAAAAAATGGTGGAAAAATCACATATTTGTGATATATAACATATATAATAAAACATATATATAATAAAATAATTTAAAATTGTAAGTAGAACTCAGACAATTGACAGTAAACATGACATCCAGATTTTTTAATTTTTTTAACAAGCAAAAAGAAATTTATGAATAATAATAAAAGGAAGAGTTTGTGTGTGAATCATTTGTACAATCATCCTGAAATTCGAACAGGGGCAGCAAGGAACAATTTTTGTCCCAATTTTAAAAATCGTTAGATATTTTCAATTAGCAGATGAAAAATTGGTGGTTTATTTCATATTATTCTTGTTATTTGAAAAGCACTAACTTTTCATTTGCCTCCCTTTAACAATTTTATAAGAAATTCTTACACATATTTCAGGATAAACTTTGTATAAAATGAACATAATATTCTGAAAATTTAGTGAGACTACATCAACTTGATTCTTATATGTTGCACAAAATATTTATTTTCTACTTTTTCGTAAAAAACCTGAAAAAAAAAGTTGTTCTTTCTTGTTTTTAAACACTTTAAAATTCTTTTATCTCAAGTTATCCTCCATCTTGGATAGAACACGAAACACACAACCAATGATTAAATTTCTCTTTATTCCGATACCTATCCAATCACCGAAATTTTTTTTAGACATGGTCATAAGACCACTGAACTTTCTTTTCTTGTATTAGCAACAAACAAGTGCCATGTATAAATGAAGCAACTTAAACTAGACAGAAATGAAAAGCTAATAGAACTGTTAAAATAGATAAAGAAAATATGCAATATATACATAGATATATTTTTTTGTTCACGTATGTTAATTCTTTTACACATCATTTGAAGCGATATTTTAGTTTTATTGATTTAATCAGCTATTATATTATTCATTTTAATTTATTGACTTATTTATTTTTAAAATATTTTTATTTTAACAAAGTACCAACTGCTGTGCACACTATTGTTTGCCTAGTCTTGGAGCACCTTTCATGAAAATATCTTTTTAAACTCCTAATATCAAATATATAAGTTTCAAAATAAATATTGCATGTGAAAAAAAATGTGGAATTTGAAGAAAAAAAATATATACATAGATGTCCTTGCTAACGGTGGTTCATCTATAAAATCTGATTTTAGAAATTCTATCAGGAAATGATCAAAGTAATTCTAAAAATTCGAATAAGAGGAAATCAACGCAATTCTAATTCAACAGTCAAATCTAAGAATATTTTAAGTATTTAATAAGAAAAAAGAAAAGAGATTACATTTTTAAAGCTCAACAGCTACATGAAATTCTAAACATCGAATGAATATTAATATTCAGTTCTTTTTTTGTTTTTGGCAGTGCGCATGCGCGTCGTTACTTCTACGTAAGAAGAAAATTGTTACTTGACGGGAACATCCCGCCCCCCGTTGGATGTTAGTCCAACATCATCCGGTAGTGGAAGTATGTTAGAGATGGCTCGGCGAAAAGTTCCTCTAGCTGTTTTGACGTCAACCACTCTGACAAGATTGTCTTCTCCAGGATAAGTTTTCACAATTCTAGCCAGATTCCACTGCATTGCTGTCTTACTAGGATCTTTAAGAAGGACTAGTTGATCAACTTTCAGATTTTCTTGTTGACAAGTCCATTTCGAACGTGTTTGTAGTTGACTCAGGTATTCATGGCTCCATCTATTCCAAACGCTGTCTTTCAGACGTTGAATCAGGCTCCACCTAGAAGAAAGCGAAAAAGAATCTGGAGCAGTATGATGTTCAGGAAATGACATAATCGGAGCTCCTACTAGAAAGTGTCCTGGTGTCAACGGCTGCAGATCGTTAGGGTCTAATGACATGGGCGAAAGTGGGCGTGAGTTGAGAATACTTTCGATCTGCACTACGAGCGTAGTCAGTTCTTCAAAATTTAGTAAGTTAGATTTTGTGACTTTCAAGAGTATTCTCTTCATGGATTTAATATTAGCTTCCCACAGACCACCAAAGTTAGGAGACGCAGGCGGTGTGAAATGCCACTGAATTCCCTCTTCAGCACTAAAGTTCTTCACAGAGTTTGACTGGCAAAGTTCAAGCATTGAGTTCAAAACATTTCTTGCACCTTTGAAGTTAGATGCGTTATCACTCCAAATAATCGACGGTTTTGAACGTTTCGAAATGAATCTTCTCAAACAAGCTAAAAGAGCATCTGTTGTCAAGTCTGAGACAACCTCGAAGTGAGTAGCCTTAGTACTGAAGCAAATAAATATAGCGATGTAAGATTTAATTACAACCTTAGATCTCTTCAAATTAGGTTTTGTTAATATGGGACCAGCAAAGTCTAAACCAACTTTATCAAAGGGTCGTGATGGTACGATCCGATCTTTGGGCAAGTTACCCATCCTTTGATTAATAGTTTGTGTCTTAGTCTTGAAACAAGTCAAGCATTTATGTATGAATCTTCGGACTCTATCTTGTCCAGAAGGTATCCAGTAAAATTGTCTAATCAAATAAAGTGTTGTCTGAACTCCCGAGTGTAATGATTTGTTATGAAAGTGTTCGATGATTAATTGTGTAAGGTGATGAGATTTCGGTAAAAGCATTTGATATTTTTGTGATTCTGTTAACTTGGAGAATTTCAAGCGACCACCTACTCTCATAAGTCCATTGTCGTCCATAAACACATTCAATGATATGATTTTGCTATTTTGAGGAATTGGCTGTTTGTTTTTTAGGCATTTAATCTCAGAGCTAAACTCTATAGATTGCACACATTTTACTAACACCTGTGTAGCATTTTGTAGCTCGAATGCACTTAAATTATCCCTTTTTCTATTTGTATCTTTACAGTTTTTAAGAAATCTTAAGCAATAAGCTGTAATTCTAACCAACCTAGTGAAAGAGGAGTATCGAATAAGGAAATTGTTGATGTTTTCGTTTCTCTCTGCGACGTTTGTGTTTAAAGTTAAAACTTTCCAAATTTCTAGTGTCTCTGGATTTGCAATAAGTTCTTTGTGTGTTTCTAAAGATTTTGGCCACGACGATTCATCTTCTTTCAGCCACAGTGGACCCTGCCACCAAAAGTCGCTGTTTTCTAATTCTGAAACCGAAAGTCCACGTGATATTAAATCAGCTGGATTATCCGTTCCAGGACAGTGAAACCATTCTGAAGGATTACTGTGTTTGTGAATTTCCTGAATTTTGTTCTTTATGAAAGTTTTAAGCCCATCTGGTGAACCTCTTATCCAAAAGTGCGCAATAGACGAATCAGTCCAAAAAATTCGCTCAACTGGAAATTCCAAACCTTCTATGATTTTTTCACTCAGTCTAGCAGATAAAAGTGCTCCCATAAGTTCTAATCTAGGTAAAGAGAGCATCTTTAACGGCGCAACTTGTCCTTTAGAGGCAACAAAACTAGTAATGATGTTTCCATCATTTAGCTTTACTCTTAGATAGGCAACCGTTCCATAAGCTTTGATGGAAGCATCTGAAAATAGGTGTAACTGGATATTGTCTATATCTTTAGGTAATGCATGTGAGAAATAGTAATGCGGTAATCGAATGTTACTCAATTTCTTTAAATCATCACACCATTTATTAAATGCCTCAATGGTTTTATTTGGTACAACCTCATCCCAATCTAAGCCTAAACACCATATTTCTTGTATCAGGCATTTGATACGAATAGTAAATGGCCCAATGTATCCAATAGGATCAAATATGCGACCTGCAATTTGTAAAATATATCTTTTAGTCCCCTTATTTTTCTTAAGGAATAATTCAACATTTCGAGTATCAAAGTAAAAATAGTCTTCCTTGGGATTCCATGCAACTCCCAGGACCTTTGAAGGTATTAAAGTTTGATCAAAAGAATCAGTTATGTCATCTACTCCTAATTTATGTTCTTTCAACTTGTGAAACAGTTCTGGGGAATTTGTTTTCCATTTTCTCAAACACATGCTAGCATCTTTAAAAATGTCATGACTCTCTAAACAAGTAGTCAGAGCACTTTCTACCTCATCTTCGCCTATGAGGCAATCATCAGCATACAACGATTTATTTAACAGTTGAACAGTATGAGGAAATTTCTGTACATACCTCCTCAAGTGATGTTTTATGGTGGCATTAAGTAGAAAAGGAGAAGATGTCACACCAAACAGAACTCTTGTCATCCGGTAGGTCTCATCAGGACTGAAATCGTCTGGGCTTTTGTTCCAAAGAAATCTGGTGTAGTCTCGGTCTTCTTCATCAATTTCAATCTGCAGGAAAGCTTGCTTGATGTCAGCAGTCACAGCTACAGGATGAAGTCTAAATCTAATCAAATGAAGAAAAAGATCAGGTAATAAATTAAGTCCAGTATACAAGCATTGGTTTAGTGAAATCTGTCCAGCAGAATGCGATGATGCATCAAAGACGACTCGTAATCTACTTGTACTCTTGTCATTTCTGACCACAGCTCTGTGAGGCAAGTAGAAGCAATTCTCTTCATTCAAAGTTTCGTTTTCCTTTGTAACAGGCTCTATAATGTGCTCTTTTTGATAATCTTCTAAAACTTTGTTGTATTCAAAAAAATAGACTGGATCGTTGATGAAAGATTTTTTCAAAGACTGAAATCTTCTACTGGCGACTACCTTATTATTATGTAACATACTCTTTAATTCAGGTTTCCAGGGCAACTTCACTTTGTAGCGATTATTTGCATATGAAATTCCTTCTTCAAAATTTTTCATTATCTCCTTTTCAACATTATTTTTAGTTTCTGAGTCCACATTAATCCCTAAGTTTTCCAGCTCCCAAAATTCTCTTAGTTGATCGGAGATGGATTTTTCTTCGACGATAATTTTGAAGCTACATAGATCTTTATGAATGCTTCCTTGTCCCTGAAGACACCAGCCAAAAATGGTTTCTGAAGCTACCAGTTTATCGTTCAATCTTCTAATTCTACCACTGACAATGTCAAAATAAAAATCAGCTCCAACTAAAATTTCTATCTTATTTTCTTTAGAGTCATAGGAATCAGCTAACTGTAAGCCTCTCAACTGCTTATATGCTTTTTGAATGTTGGTATCAGGTGCTGGTAAATTAGTAGCAGATATTTGATCGGTGACTAGAGCTTCAAGTTCAATATTTAAAGAAGGTTGATCCCTATTAGCTAATCTGATTTTAACAACATCATAAATTTTCTCTTGAGCTCCATCAGCTCCGAAGGCATAAACAGATAAGGTTTCCGATCTTACAATGGGAAGTTTTAATCTTTTTTGAAACTTCTTCTAAAATGGATGTTCGCATGGATCCATTATCTAATAATATTCTAACAGGTGAAGTTTCTTCATTTAATGATGATTTAATCATAGCGGTACATGTTTGCAAATAAATTCCAATAGTGGATTTAATCAACGAATCAGTTTTATAAACTTCATGGCATTGCGAAATAGCACAGTAACAATTTTAGTTTCGTTTTTATCCTCAGCTTTACCAAATTGATAGCAAATTGTTCTGTTGTGTTTATGATTACATATATCGCAAAATGTCCTTTTCTTACAGTCTCTAATTCTATGATTCTTTTGAAGGCACAAAAAGCAACGAGCTTGTTTTCTTAACAAATCTTTTTTTTCATCAATATTTACATTGTTGCAGTGTTCCGAACTATGAGTTTCTTTACAAAAGATACAATTACTTTCTGTGACAGGAGCTAAATATTCTACTGTTTTGTTTACATTTGAATTGAAAGGGCGATTTTGATTTCGAGGTGACTCACGCGAATTGCCAAATTGTTGTTTTGCGACAGCATTATGATTAATGAAGTTTTTCTTTTTATCTACCCTCGAGTTTTGGAATGAAACAGATTCCCTACATTCTATTTAAATTTTTAGAAAATTTATCAGTTCCATTACATCAAAATCACTTAGATTTGCTTTATCTAATTTTCTACGGTTAAAGCTTAAAGCTAATTCTTCAGGAATTAATTTAATCAAAATGGGATACAATAAATGTCCATACATTCCGGAAGTTACTTTTAAAGAGTCCAAACTTCGAATTTGTACTTCACAAGTGTCATATAATTTTCTTAATCCTAAAACATTATTAGCATCTTTAACAGGATAGAGATTTAACAATTTGTTCATATGAGCATTTATAACTAATTCATCTCTACCGAATCTTTCTTTTAATAGTTTAACAGCTTTTCTATAATTTTCCTCAGAAAGCGAAAACCCATTAACAACATTAGCTACAGCACCTCCTAAAAGTGATTTTAAATACGAGAATTTGTCTATTACAGATAATGTTTCATTTTTATCAATTGTACTTTGAAATTGATTCCAGAATTCTATCCAAACACACGGATCTCCATAATATTTTTCTATCGATAATTTAGGAAGTTTAACATTATTGTTTATTTTCCGATTCAAAACCTCTGTGGCTATAGTGTTGTTGGAATGTTCTTGTGCCTGAATTAAATTTACCCTATCATAATTATTAGCAGTTGCATTACGAAGAAAGGATTTTATCTTAGAAGAAAGTTTCGAATTCCATAAAATAATTTTCTGACCATATTCCATTGCAGATTCGATTTCTGCATCAAAATCATTTTCATCTACAATTAGAGATTGTATAGTATTATCTAAATCACTTATTTGTTTTAATCTACTAGTCAAAAAATCTAAATGATGTTCTAGTTCAGTATCAGTATTTATTTCATCAAATTCTTGTTCTAGTTTGTTTATATATTTTGTTATGCTAGAACGCAAAACGCCTCTAATTTTTCTCTGTTTAGTTAATTCTTCCATATTTTAAAAATTCTTATCAACACTAATAATCAAATTTATAATTTGTATGATGCTTCAATATTTAGTAAATATGTAAACAAATACTGCATCATACAATCAAAACAAAACAACTTTCTACAAAACAACTAACAACTGCTTTAAATTTGAAGCATCAAATTATCTAAATCTTCATATAGATCAAATTATCAAATCTTCCTACCTTTCTTTTCTTTACACTTCCTGATCAATCCGAAATCGAAACAATCTATAACAACAAGAATGTTGTTTCGCGGCGGAAGCACCAAAATGCTAACGGTGGTTCATCTATAAAATCTGATTTTAGAAATTCTATCAGGAAATGATCAAAGTAATTCTAAAAATTTGAATAAGAGGAAATCAACGCAATTCTAATTCAACAGTCAAATCTAAGAATATTTTAAGTATTTAATAAGAAAAAAGAAAAGAGAATACATTTTTAAAGCTCAACAGCTACATGAAATTCTAAACATCGAATGAATATTAATATTCAGTTCTTTTTTTGTTTTTGGCAGTGCGCATGCGCGTCGTTACTTCTACGTAAGAAGAAAATTGTTACTTGACGGGAACAGTCCTTTTGCTTTAAAATAATATCATGTCATACTACTTGTAACTTGTAAGCTTTACATTTTTATATTCTTAATCAATTATTTTATTTTCTTCTAATGTACAAATTAGAAAAAAGTACATTGCAAAGTGAGGTAAGGAAAAAAATATTTGCTATAGAACGTTAAAAAAATAGTTCCCTTGTACAAAATTTAATACATTGTTTTTTGAACATCAATTAGAACCATCAAATTGAAAACTTAGAATTGCGTTACTTTTTCAACCAAAGTATTACAGTTTCAGTAATTTTCAAAAGAAAACATAGTTAAACATTTTAAGACAAAATTTATATAAAGTGAAAATATCTGGGAGATTAATTTAGACTACATTAACTGGATTCTTATAAGTTAAACTCAAAATTTATTTTGTAATTTTTTCTTCAAAACCAAAGAAAAGTTTTTTTTTCTTAAAAACTTTATTTTATTTATTATTGATTTTTAAATATTAAATTAATAGCGATTTTGTTTGCATTTTAAGCTCATTCATTTCACAAAACCAAAAAACAGATATTTTAGTTTTAAAGACATAGTGTTTTAGCTACGGGAGCTCCTTTAGTTCTTTGAGCTTCAAGCTGCTGCCTATCAGGTAAGTTTGGTCTCACTATTTGATCATAGTCAATAATAATGATTGTGATATTATCGTATCCTATAAGTATTATTATCATTAATAAACATATTTCTTATTTTCAACACCTTTGCATATGGTTGTTGGGCAATGACCTTTATAAACCAAAAAACTGACATTGTTTGTACTAGGGTTGGCTGGTTTAAACCAAATGTTTTTGTATTTTTAAGTAATTCTTTTTAAAAGTTATTTTTAATTATTTATATTAATAGTTGTAGTTTGAATAGAAAATGTGGAAAAAATAATAAATTTTCTCATAAAAATTGTACACTTAAAAGTGTAAAATTTTACACTCAATGGAAATCTGTATTTCTTTAAATAGAAACATAGATAATACTTTTTAAATGTTTAAAAAATAACTAAGATGAATTTATTTTTACAAGCTTAATTTGTAGATTAGCTTCGGATTTTCAAAAGAAAATTAGAACATTGTTAAAGTGATTTGAAATAGCTTTTAGTGTTAACACCAGTTTAATATGTAAAGAAAGTTAGAAATTAAAACATTATAAAAATTTTGAAAATTAAAAAAAAGAAAGCCTATTGTTTGAAATGTGTATCTATTGATACTGACAATTTAGAAATTGCCAATTAAGATTGTAATATGCAACACTAACAGGACAAGACGATCCTTACAACACCCTAGTAGCTAGGCCCCTGGAGTTTTTTTCATCTAAATAATAAGAACAAAATGTTCAAAACTTCTCTAAGAATTTTTTTTGAGACAGAAGACATTTTTAGGCAAATTTAATCCCACAATGGTTTCAAAACCAGTTTTGCAGGATTTAATTATTTAAATATACTTCATTTTTTAATGATTAAATTATTGGTTTGAGAAGTTTAGAAATACTCTTGTTTCACAAAACTGAGTGTAGATTTAAAAAAGACCTTTGTATTAGTACTTTCCTAAAGTAATTGCTAAGCCTTTGAGATTTTCAGGCAGTGAAAAGTGGGAAACTATAAAAAGAAAAAAAATGCACAAAAGAGAACCAACTTAATGGGTATAACCCTAAGCCACCTCAGACAAACTTCTACATATTTTTATTTACTTTTCTTAAAATTTTGAAGATCAATACTTTTTAGCTTAACAGTAGATGGCTTGAACAGATTCCCTAATGTACTGCGGAAAAAAAAAATTCTATATATTAAAGCAATTAAGATCTCCAATAATTACATATGAAATCAACATTAAGAAAATTGCCCAACTCTCTAATAAAAGAACATACCAGCATGACCTCGAAACTTTCTCACTATTTGGGCGGTACTAACGTCCCAATAAAAATGCTTTTGTCCATTCCACCGGATGCTATATGTGAACTATCAGCTGAAGACTGAACGAACGTCTAACACTTCATATCCGTGTCCCATATAAGTCATAAGTAAAGGATTCCATAGTTTTATTGATTTATCAGATCCACCAGTCATGCAATAGTTTCCATCAACTAAAAATAAAATGAAAGGATTCAGCAAGAAAAACAAAGAGCATTGTATTTTAAATGGTTAACAAAACATACAATTAAAGCGGATTGTGCGAACAGCACCTTGTTTACAAGTTAATTGATTTTTTTAAAATATTAGGATAACCCATAGCTAAAGAAATATACAAATTAAAAAATAGTTTATTTTGCTCTACCCAACTTTCAAACTTTCTGCAGACTTTTGAAATTACATGATGACTTAATGGAGTCTCAGAGGATTAACTTATAGCTTACATAGTACTACCGCAAAAATCTCTATGGAGTATAATAAAGCCACAAGCTCATAATTTTGCAACATATTTTCACTCCAAAATCTGTTTGGGGCACGGTAAAGTGAAGTTTTGAATTACGCCAAAACAAACATTATGCTTGACCATAGAGGAAAAGCGATATTTTAAAACTTCTTTCATTGTGTAAAGACTCCACTTTATTATGGTCTCTAAAGGGACTTCACTAAAGCGCAAACACAAAGATTTCTTTCAGGGCGGGAATGATAATTCTGAACATTACCCGACATGGGTCGAAGAATTTTCACCGACTAATGTTGTAAGACTAAGTATTGTACAACTCATCTGTTCCCTTTTCTCAGGAACGGGTAGACTATATTTGAGGGTGCCCCTTGATTCTCGCCAAGTTGTGATTGCGGTTGATCGCCAAGCTGGGTGATGTTGAAACCCAATCGTGATTCTGATTGATTTAGAATTAGATTCTAGCGTTATTTTTAAATGTTCAATGGTTTATGTAATTTCAGAGGTCCGTTAGTTCTACATTGGATAAGGTTAATCTTGCTTCTGGTCCTAAAAAGGACTGCAGTAAATAAGATAAATCTTAAGTTTCTGTATGATTTGAATAACAATGGAAAAAAAGCAGTGGTTGACTGGTGTATGAATGAAGGTTTAAATAGCAATAGATATAAACGTCCTGTTTGTGGGAGTTTTTTTCCTTTTCTTTCTGTGCTTACTCCTTACTTTCTGTGCTTAAATTTTGTTTCGATTCAAAATGCACTTTATTGGGTTTATTAGTTTTGCTTATGTTGGGTTCATTGTAATTTTATAAAGTTTTGGACGATGCTTTGTTGAAATTTTCCAATGTTTTATTGAAATATTATGTTTTGGTCACATTCCTGTTACCACGGACGGTGTTCCACGCTAAGAGGAATGGCGCCAGACATAAGTCGCCAAGGGGCACCCTCAAGTATATTTTTACCCTCTTATTAATTGTACTCTGATTAAAATGTACTTGTACATTTAAGTACACAGATGTACTTGTGTACATTTTTATCAGTGTAAATCTGAGACTGCTCTCTATTCTTGATCATATCTTATAATTTTTGAGATTTGTACTTGTGAAAAATAAGATCGTTTTTTTTTTTTTTTATGTTTTGAAATTTTGATCCAAATAGAGTTAAATAAAATTTCCTAAGTGTATATATTGTTAAAATAGCAAATTTATTTGAATATCAACAGTTGTAACTACAGTGACAGTTTTTTTCTTATATTTGTTTGTTTCTTACAGATTGACTTTTTACCAATCCTTTGTTCGATTAATTATTTTTCTAAGTACAATACAGAGACTCTTATCCGGAAATTAGAAAACCAAAAAACCGGAACAAAATTTGATAAATTTTCCCCACTATTTAAAAGAAATTTTTTTTTCCTCATAAGATTTTTCTGTCTTTTTTAAAAGGTGTTTACTTTATCATCATTTTAGAAATAAGCATTAGTTTCCTACACTGTCAAGAGAGGTAAGAGTCTTGTACTAAATAACATCAATCATTCCCTTCTACGTAGGTGTTTCTTTTCAATCATAGCTCTGTGAGAAAGGGTGACTTATTGAACATCTGTTTTCTTATCATCTGGCCCTTAAGCAAGGAGAGTCATTACTGCCAGCTTCTCACAGTAAGAATATGTCTGTTGATTACCTACTTTGTTCAGAAGAGTTAAAATAAATAATTTTATTTGTCTTCTTTGATTCTTGGAAATCTCTTAAAGTATGCTCTACAGGGACTGCAGAACTCCTATTATCTCTGCGCCCCTTCTTTTTTTCCTGTTATTTCTTACTTTTTCTTATTTTTTAAAAAAATATCTGTCATTTCTGCTATTCCCCCTTTGAGCATAGTGACAGCCAAAGAAATGGGAATAATGACTCAAAAGTTCAAGTGTTAGAACTGCACCTGTTTTTCAATTCATTCATTGTGAATGGGGTGTGAGGAGGGGGCAGAACATGGTAGAACATAAATTCTTTTTATTCTGTCAGCTTGTGTCTGCTTGCTAATTTAACTGGAAACTGCTGGTTTAACTGGAGTAGAGGAGAAATAAAATCGCTCATCTTAATGAGGAATAAAATTGTGATACACATGTTTTTCCTTCTGATTTCAATTAATGTTTTATCAAAATGTTGAAACCCAAGTTAAACTCTTCTAGATAGTAATTGCTTGCCAGAATCACGGCGATATTGTCACAGAACATTACAGACTTTATTGTAGAAAGATTTTTCCTTTGGGAAGTAAAAAATTTTAAATTTCTTTTTCTGCAGAAATTTTTGAAAGATTTTTTTCCCCATCCAGAATTATATTCAAATGATGTCTTTATAGCTCATAGGAGGAAGGAAAAGAAATGCTCGCGATTTTTCCCTTCTCATTTGAGAATAATAAAGAATAACAAAGTAAAAAATTTTGTTTTCCTTTTCTCCAGAAATTTTCGAAAGAATTTATTCTTCATCCAGAATTATACTCCAATGTTGTCTCTCTCAGGCATAGGAGGGAAAAGAAAAGCTCTGAGTTTTCCATTTTCATTTTTTAATAATGAAGTAAAAAATGGAGTGGATGGTTTTGAGTCCTGACGCAGATAATGGCGAAGTAGAAGAAAACAATGTGGAAGATAGAGTCCATCCCCCCCCTTTTTTTTTTCATTTTACCTTTGTTCATTTTATATTAAGCCTATAGGTATTTTTATTTCATTATTTTTTTTCCTTTTTATGTTATTAATCTTATGTGTATTACTTTATCATTTTTTCTTCTTTTTAAAATTATTTCTAAGTAATAATTTTTTTTTTTTTTAGTTGGGTTTGACAATAAAAAAACTGCATTTTGTAACGATTTAGAAAGCCGGAAAAATCAGTTGTTCGGAATAGCGATGGTGCCGATCGTTCCGGATAATAGGTTTTCTGCTGTAGTAAAATTTGCTTGATTTTTTTTTTTACCTAGATATAATAAAATTTCAATAAAGAAGTTTAATCAAAAATTTCTTTTACTTAAAAAGATTTTCTCAAAATTAATATTTCATATTTTATTTAATATGTTTTTGTAAAAAATAATGAACTATTGATGAACTAATTTCTTTTTAGGAAGAGCTTGCAATTCATAAAAAAAAAGTTTCTGAAGTACAAGTCTGGATTCAGACTGCAACTAATAAACAGAATAAAGTAAGTTTTTGCTTTCTTGTTTTATTTTGAAAAGGCAGTTCCTCTCATTTAAATACAGATGCAGTAAAGCGAATTTTAAGTATTTATATTTTTAATTAAATTAATGAAGGGAAAAAGTGGGGCAAGACCTGGTAGCTCAATTGTGTTGGAAATTTGTTGTTTTCTAATGAACAAACTCTGATTTACACTTAACTGGTCAAGAAGAAAGATGATGTATATGTAATTGCTTGTTCCCTTCCTGTCATGAAAGATGCATTTCTTGCCCTTGAGGTGGCTGCAAGATAAATGGGCTTAGTTATAAATGTAGAGGGGAAAAAATATACATTATTCTCAAGAAACAGAGTCCCATTCTCCTATCTTGTAATAGATTCTTATGGATTTGAAACAGTAAGGAGTTTTATTTACTTAGGATCAATTATTACCATTGACAGCAGAATGACTCCTAAAATAAAAAACCGACTCTATTTGGCAAATAAGGCTGAGAAGAATTATTAAATCTAGGTTTCTTTCTAGAAAAGCAAAGTTCTTAATCTACAAAACTCTTGTCCGGTCAGTCTTGACATACGCTTCTGAAGCTTGGACAATGACAAAACTGGAGGAAAAGTATTCGCACTATTTGAGAGAAAGATTTTGCGGAGTATACTTGGTGTTGTAAAGGAAAACTATTACTGGAGAATGAGATATAACTTTGAACTATACAAGATTACAACCCTATACAGTATAGGACCTCAAATCCGGCATTCATGGAACCGATGAAATTCCTCGGAATTCCAGTTTCAAGTTAAAAACTAATAACAATAAAAGAAACAAGCTAACAACTAAATAGGATTTTAAGAAAAACAAATTACCAGTTAATAACTAATAAGAAAACAAAAGAGTATAATTTACATCAAATAAAAAAAGCAGCAAAAGAGATAGTTCATCTTGTACCCCAAGTGGTTCTTTTAATGTCAAAAGGGTGTGGCTAATTTATGGTCAAATTGGAGAGGGAAATGTGGGGACAAACCAGTAGCACTTGCACAGCTGTCAAGATTGATTGATAAGTTCTTTCCAACTTCCATTTCTTTATTTTGTTCATTGGAAATGCAGGTGTTTTTACTTTTCCCTTTCACTTTATTTTAAACTGCTTTAGAAACAGATGTTTCCTTTGACACTGATTTATTTTTTTCATGCTTTTTTTTATTTTTAAAAGATAAAATAAAGTTACTTGCTTCAACAGAATAAAATTCCAAATAAAAAGAGAATATAACTGATTTTTTTTCCTCTTATCAATAAAAATTTCTTAAAACAAAAAAATGGAATGGATCGTATTAAGTGCTGCCGGATTAGGGGTCCCATACTGTATTATTAAATACATAAAATAAATTGGATGGCCCACGTGATTCGAATGAGTGATGACAATACAATAAAAATGATGCTGCTTTTTAAACCAACTGGAGCAAGAAAGCGAGGAAGGCTACGGTTGAGATAGGCTGACTCGGTGGAGTCTGATTTTCTTTGCAATTAATAAAAAGAATTGGAGATCAAAGATAAATCAGAAGTCCTCATGGAGAAATCTTCAGAGGAAGGCATTGGCCCACATTGAGCTGTCTGGCCAGCTATGATAATGATGAGTAACGAAGGAAGACCTACAATTTCGTTATGTTGTTGATTAATTCAAGTTGTATGTATAAATAAGTTAGATGTTTGTTTTATTTTGAATTTTATTAGAAAATGTTAAAAAAATTCCAGTTATTCAAATATATTTTCTGGTTTATCATTCTCCAAATTTTTTTTAATTTTGAAACGTACTGAGCTATGCACAGTAAATTATAAATAAACACCTCGCAAAGGCATAAAGTAAGCAATTGCTTTTAAATCTGTTGCTACGAGGAAAAAAAAATAGAAATTCAAACTTCTTTTATCATTTGCAGGGATGTGATTCTTCCGCGGATTCGCGGATTTCCGCTTTTTTTCAGATTTTTCCATTTTTCCCGCTGATTTCCGCTGAAATTTTTTTTTGTGCATAAGTTAAAATATTTTATGAGGAATTAAAGAATTATTGAGTAATTTCACAAAACATTTTTACTGAGGAATTTGTGAAGGTACAGCTAAACGGTAGCAAATTTGTCCTGAACAGAGCACTGATATTATTTTAATTAAGTTTTTTTAAAAAATAAAATAATGCTCCATTGCAGCCCTATAGCTTAATTAAAATCAGTCACAATTTGGATAGAAATAGTACACATTTAGATATAAGGTGAATGATTTTATTATTCGGCATAGCATAAAAACAAATCAGTGTTTTCATAAATCTAGTACATTAAAATAATTCCATCCATCATCGTTTACAATCTTTGTGCTAATGTTCAAAAAATCAGGTAATGTAATCTAATTTTGCCTCTTTTTTTTCCTTAACTGGAGTTGAAGGATTTTCTTTAAGTAAATATTTAATAATGCAGTTCTTTTTTCCTTCTTCTTCTTCGCTATATGTTAAATATTTAAACACACATTAAGACTCATACATATTCTCAATATTATTCTTTGAGTAAATAGGAATTTCTCCACATAGAAATTATTTTTATTTTCAAATTTATAATTTTTAATTCCTTTTCCTGCTATATAGTATTTTCAAAATATGGTAACTGTTATTTTTTCTTCTAATTTCTGCAAATCTGCTTGTCAAAGAAGAATTCTAAAATCATAAAATTAATGCATTATACATTTCTAAGGAAAAACTGTTTATTGAAACAGGTGAAAAAAAATCTCAGGTTAAGCATCCAGTAACCCCAAAAACGAATCAACACTTTCAAGAATCTATGTGCTTATACTTAAATTTTAATTTAATTTAGCAACATAATTTCAGCGAATAGCTTTAAACTAGACATTTTTGTTTCACTAAAGCTAAAGAATTAAAAATAACTTATGCAAAATGAAAAGAAATTCTAATGCACATTTTTTAATTATTTATTAAATGATTATAGAGACAGTAATGTTGATATCTTTTTTGAGCATTTTTAATTCTGCGAAAAATTATTTTTATATGTATTTATAAAATTTAATTCCTGCTTTTGTAATGTGGAACTAAATAAATACACATGTTTGATTTGAATACTCTTCTGGATTAATGCAATTAAAATAAAATTAATAAATTATACTATAATATATTAGTTTTGTATTTTTTTCTTTTTACTTATTTTATTCATTTATTTATTATTATTATCTTTATATTTTGAAAGAATGAATTAAAATTTCTACTGGGCTCACAAGTTTTATCAAAGTCTACTGCTATGCTGAAGATAATTTCCTGCATTAAATTCAAGCTAGAATAAATAAATAAAATCAATAACTTAAGCTTTTCTACATTTTCTAAATCTAAAACTATTCTATATAAAAAAAAAAAAATAGATTCAACATTCTTTTAACTTAACATGAAAATAAATCTTCAAAATTAAATTGAAATATACTTTAAAATTAAGTTTAAGATGGCTAAAAAAATTAAAGCACAAATTTATTTTGCATTTATAATGCATCATTTTAATCAGTAATATTAGACATCCATAACTCATTACAAAAACCTTTTTATTGAACTAAAAATTCTTAAACATTCAGAACTCGAAAATCTCGCCAACTATGAAGAAATGTTTCAATGGGTACCATTGAAATTAAACAATATTATAAAAATAAGTTAGATTAAGCTCACATTTTCAGTATGCCAAATAAGGGGACAGTTTATTTTATATATCTTTGTTCACACACAGTTATTTCCCATCTAAAATCGTTGGATTTTATTATGAAAATTTAAACGAAGACAAGACATGATGGCTTTCTTAACATAACGATTGTAAATGAATGGCAGACAGGAACAGATGACGTCAGTTTCTGAAAAAATCATGGACTCCCTATTTCAGAAAGTGAGTGTTTTTTGTTTAAAAATAACTTAATGATTAGCACTCTTAGAAAAGTTATAAAATGCTTTCTGGAAGTTATGAGGGATTTAGAATGGATTAATATTTTTTTAAAAATTAGATTTTAATTGTCCATTCTACAAGTTTCATTTCTTCAAATTAGAAATAGTTATTATACTCTTATATCAATGTCTGCAACTTGCTTACCATTTTAAATATCTAACGAATTCAAAAATAGCCTTAATGTTATAACACTTCATGAGGTTGTTGAGCTTGAATGAAAATTATAATTTGTCGGATTTGTTTTTAATAATTGTATGATAATATTAACCAAATTATTCAAAAGTTTTGGTTCATATTGTTATTGAAAAATATTTATAAATTGTACTGCATCTTAAATTGGTAAATTTAAAATAAATAAGTACAAAATTGATTTCAATCAAATAAATCTGATTTCTTTTTTACCTTGTAATCATGATTTTTATCATTCATCTTTTTATTTATTTATTTTTATTTTAAAATGTATTTTGACAGTGGCTTTTTAAAATAATGAAGGCAAGTCAAACATAAGTATCACAGGAAAAATTGTATACCTTATATTTTAACAATTTTACGCATAATAAATATTTTTTTAAATAAAATTCAAGAAAGGAAAAAAAATTACCATCATATGTGTTTTTGGCATTTTCTTGATGCTTATTTGACCAAGTGAATAACTCATTATCAAGAGATTTACATAAAGCTTTGACCGTTGCAGTATTTCCTACACCTGGTGGGCCACTCAAAATAAGGAAACACTCCTATATTAAACAAAAATGTACATTAATTTTTCAACAATGTGTTACAATACAAAAATCAGTAAACACCAATTAGAATCAGCCTGATTACTACTCAAATCATAATTTAAATGGTTTGAATATTTATTTTTAAAAAAATCACACATTCAAATTTTAAAAAATAATCCTTTTGACATGTATCATTTCTAAGTAACATTTAATAAAACTTTTTTTTACATTAAACAAAATTCTCTCATATATTCAAATATCTGTTTCTGTAGCATCATAAGTGCTCTTTACCTTTGTCATTATTATCATACTATTACCAGAACCGCTCCTCACAAAAACTAAATAGATAACATGTAACTTTTTTCCTAAACAACAACCAATTGAGAGGACCTACATTTCCTAGTTTATTTGATTTATCATCATTTCTGATGCAAAAAATAAAGTGAATATTAAAAGAAGAAAGCTTTTGATTAAGCTAAGAAGATAATTCAATCACTTTCATAACATTAATTACAAAATCCTTAGTCAGGGCAGATTCTTCTTTTTGAGGAAGCTATTTTAACTCAAATGGGGGTATATATCCATATTGTGATCTGTCGCGCTAACTATAATAAATAAGGTGCCAAATAGATTTTAAACTTGCAATTTAAAAAAAAAACATGTAGATATTTGTCCAGGAATGGCTACGAGTTATACCTTTCAAGTTAGTCCTTTCTGCGATGTTTTTTTTAGTTTCTCGCTGGCTTCTGCCCAGAAATTGCCAAGACTAAGAGAAGTTTGAATTTCTATTTTTTTTCTAGTAGCAACAGATGATAAAGCAATTTCCTAATGATAAAGCAATTTTAACTCTATATTGGATGAAATTCCTTTTGTTTCAAAAGATACAGTTATGAGGGAAACTCTTTGGTTTGAATTTTCTATATTTAATAAATGGATGTATTCCAAATTACATTGCTACTTATGTGATGACAATATTTGTTCTCAAAATTTACTATTCAAAACCGCATTCCAAGAATTAAACAGTAGGATACCTACTTTTATTTCTTTGCTTCTTCACTTAACATACCAATTTCAGAAGCTGTTTGTAAAACATGGGGCTCAATTATTGACCGTGTAAATAAACAGAGATTAAGATCTAAAGAAGGAAATGAAGAAGATGTTGGAACAAATGACAAGAGAACATTTATTCAAATAAATAGACCACCAGCTGGATACAAAAATAATCAAAAGTTTATAAAAGCAGGCTTAATTGATATGTATGGACCCAATTACGCTGTACATTTTACGAATTTTCACAGTAATAAGATTATGAAAAATTTTGTCACTTCCAAAGTAATTGAGAGTAGTTGGAAAGTAAAAAAGAGGAAATTCAAGAATAAATAAATAAATAAATATATATATATATATATATATATATATATATATATATATATATATATATATATATATATATATATATATATATACACACACACAAAAATTTGACAAAAATGTGCAATTTTTAAACTTGTAAACCATGTGATTATAAATCCTGATGATTAATTTTAAAATTGCATGATGAATCACATGCATGATTTTAAATTAAGAGAATATGAATCCCGAAATGAGGCTTCTAAATCACATGAATATGAAACTCTATATCGGATTTAAAAAATGCGAAAATACAAATCATCATGCTTAATTTTTAGATCACGTAAATACGAATCACGATACGTAATTCTTAAATAGCGCGAATACGAATCCCACTGTCTAATTTTTAAAGCACGCATAAATAGGAAAATCGATGTTTGATATTACAACCGCAAAAACGAATCACGACATTGGATTTTAAGCTCGCATGAATACGAATCGCTATATAGGGCTTTAAAAGTGCGTAATTACAAATCGCGATATTGGATTTTTAAATCTCGTAAATAAGAATCGCAATGTACGACATTTAAATCGCCTGATTAAGAATCGCAACGCTCAACTTTTAAATCAGGTAAATACGAAAATCAATGTTTGAGGGAGGAATGAGGACTTCAATAATTCTCTAAATTCCTCAGTAAACAGTAATTTCACAAAATATTTTTTAAAAAACAAGTTCCAAGATTCTCTACCCTCGTCTTCTTAAAATTTTGTTGTTATATCCCCGTAAAAACGATAAACCCTGAGTTAGTTACGCATTTCGATTTGAAATGGAACTTTTCTAACTTATGAACTATTATTTTGAACATTATTTTAAATTTATTCTAATTAATTATTAATTTTTTTTATGAAAGATTTTTTTTTCTCTGTGAAACTTTTTTCTGCATGACCAAGTCGAAAATGTTCTCATAAAATGAAGATAACGCTTAGTGCTAGTACTGTTAAATGTATGTGTTTATAAAATTCAAGTTGAAACTTGTGTATGGATAATGATTTTTATGGATTTTTAAATTAGGATACAATTTAAAGTCCAAAATTTTACAATAGCAAAATCGTTTTTGAACATATGAGAAAAATTTATATAGAAATTTACCAGCCATAAATGATTTTTATTTGTAGTATCAATTTTTGAAAATAATTTCTTATTTCACCATATTTTTGTGTGGGCTTTTTAATATACTTTTTGATTTTCACAAATTATGTCTACATTTTCGCAAAATAGGTACCTCTTTAAAAAGCTTAGACAGACCCCTGAATATTTTCTGTGAATTTTAACACCATTGATTTTAACCAAAGAAGAAAAGTTGATTCTCTGTGAAGAGCTGCATAACCATTTCTTTAGTTATTTTAGTGATAAATGTACAGTTAGAAGTTTTAAAATCTTTCTTCTATTTTGGACACCGTAAATTCAATTCACAAAATTTTTACTAACAATATACAAAGCTGGCTGTTGATACAAGTGATATCAGTGAATTCATCAATATTCAATAAATCAATTCTATAAGAACATTGAAATAGCCTTAGCGGATGGATGAGGTATATTTCCATTCAGCACATGCGACGTCATAACCAATCAGAAATAGTTTTTGATTGCATCCACTACGGAGGCCTTTGTGGGCAATTTGAACGTTTAATAATTAAATAAATAAACATTTAAGGAAAAAAACTATTAGATTTTTTTGTTCAGGAGAGAATTTTCAGTAAGTTAGGATTGAAAATAAAGAAAAGAGGTGTTGTAATTGTCCATTATTTATTTATTCGAACTAGGATTTTTACATAAAAATTTTTTATATTTGCCTGTATATGACTTCTCTAACATCTTCTATACCTTCCAAAAATTAAATGATATTTTCTATTTGTATAAATGTTAAATATTTTTAAAATGTCTGCTAGGCTTGTTCTGCTTTGGAGATCAGATAACCACCAGGGAAACTCAAGCACAGTCCTTCAGTCGATTTCTCTTACAATCTTCAAAATATTTCTTATATTCAAACGGTAAAAGAATTATTACTTATTGAGGTGAGACTTCTTTATTCAATTATTTAATTATCAAACAAGGAAATTTTTAGGAGTGGGAACTAAGATCACATTTTATTTTAAAAAAATTAAATTTCTGTGTTATTTTAAAAAAAAAATTTTTTTTTTAAAACCTCATTCCTGCATTGAGGCTTTTTTTTTTAATAAGGAAATTCATTTTTCTATGGATTGTTGACTTTTCTTTAAAGATGCTTCATAGTGATCTTGTGTACATTTTAAAAACTAAGTTTACATTATGATGAAGATAATTTAATTCATTTTCTGTTGTATGAAAAATGATAAAATATTGTTAAAAACAAACATGAGTTAAATTTTTTAATAAGTTAAGTGCTTATTTAAAATATATCCTAAAATACAGACTATTATTATTATTTTAAAAAAAATTACATTTTTCCCCCTTCCTTCTAATAATAAAAAATTTTAACTTAATGTTAAATGTTTTAAAATAAATCTTTTTTTTTTCTTTCACACTTTGTATCGTTTTTTCTTTTTAGAACACAATTCTATAAAATGTAATACATTGAAACAAAAATCTCGGATAATTGTTTGTGGATATGAGAGCAAATTTTTTTTTTCACCTTCAAGTTTGACTTAAAACTGTTTCAAACTTTACTTATCAATGAGATTGTTGTAATAATTTAAAAATTGAAGGAGTCCTCCCTCTTTCCCAAAGTTGTTTTGTTGTCCATGGGGACTCAGAAATACAGCACAAGGAAATTATAATTACTGCCCACTGGAATGGTATGGAAGTTTCTAAAAGTTTAAAAGACGAAGTAGGAAAGATAAATTTGTAGAATTCACTTAGAACCAATTCACCTATTTGTAGAATTCACTTCTAACCAAAAGTGGCTTATAGGGTTTTCAATTTAATCCCTGAACTGTCTTAAATAAAATTACTAAGAAAATAAACATAACAAAACAAATGTTTTTCCAACTGCATTCTTCATTTACTGATCTACTTGTAACCTTTCTCTCATTATTGGATTGCAACAATTTTGTTTTTAATGTCTTGTTTATTATCATAGGTTCAGTATTTGCTATGAAATGTAATTTTAAATTTGAACAAATAAACTAGGAAAAAAAATTAAAAATTGAAAAAAGAATAAAAATAATTATAAGTGAGACCATCACATTAATTTCAAACCAATTATTAAAAAAAATTTTTTTTTTTTTTTTTTTTTTTTTGATTAGCAGTTTGAAGCAGATGAAAATTTTAATTTCCTGTTTGTTTTTTTACCATTTTTTGCACTCCTATGAATTTGTTATAATTGTTTCAAAATGTTTCCTATGTTCAAATTGTTTCCCATGATTCAAAAATTGCTTTTCATCCGTGATACATAAAAATAATTTATGGTAATTAATTAATTTTCAAGTACATTTTTCTTACAAATGTTATTGCTGGCTGCTTGTAACAAGCTTTTATATATAACAGTGTATTGTGTAAATTTTTTTATATTGGTCTTACTCAAAAAAGTATCAAGTTTAATTCTTTTCTTCTAATAAAAATACTTTGTCGTAATTAATTTTCATTAAAAAAATATTTATCTAAGTTCAATTATTTTCTCGGAGTATTATAACTTTGGATTTTGACATGCAAATATTTTCCGATAATTGATACATTTTTTTCATTTACTCATTTTTAAACATAAAAATGTTTATGAACAGTAATTTTTTCATAATTTTCTAGTTGGTTTTGTGAATGCGTTAATAAAAATTACTTGAAAACTATTGAGTTCCTCATTAAATCATGTTTATAGTTTAAGATTATGTTTCAAATAAATATTGTGTATTATTAATTTTATTTATTTATACTCTTTCAAAAATGAACCAAATACTTATTAAGTTTTTTCTCTCCATTAGGAGTTTCCAAATGCTTTTATAAGAGATCCAACACTGCTTCATTGCATTCTAAGTTTTATTTGTTTTTTATTCATTTGTTTTTACTTTAGATTGAAGAATTCATGTAAAAATAAAGAGAAAATATATTTTTATTTAAAATTTGAATTAATTCTTAGAACAACTTTGTTTCCCCTGTGCATTTTTTTTCACTGTCAAATATTTTTGGCAAATTTTTGCTGCTGCCTCTTTTGTTACATGATAAAAACTAACAAACATTGGAACCCTACTAAACTCAAAATTCACTTTTATTATTGGGATACAAAGTTGAAGTGAATTAAATCTTTTGATTTAAGTCGTGTTTTAAATCAACTATATATTTTTTTAAGAAAACCGCTGATTTGAAATTGATTTTTTTAAATAATTGAGACCATTTATGATTAATCATTAGGTCGAGACTATGTTTGTAATTACATTCTTTACTGTGCGATGCTTTTTAAAGTCTGATCTCATTGATAATGAAGGTTTTATCCAAAAATATAAAAGGTTTTATCCAAAGGGTAAATTATTATATTTCTAAATATACTAATAAATAAATAAAATTGGAGACTGAAAGTGGATAAGAGTAGTGTCAAACTGTTAAATTATAATTTTCCACTAACTGTATGCAAAACAATCAGCTAGAAATTGAACATAGTTCAATTATACCCATTTAATTTTATGTTTATTTGAATGCCTTAAGTGTTTTTAAAACATATTTACTGGCTATTAGTGTTTAAAAACTGATAACTATTTTGATAAAATATAGCCCAGAGAAACTTTCAATAATATTTTTCTTTAATGTGTTCTGATATTAACTATTTTTTTCTCTTCATTAGGTATCTAACTGTCAAATTGCTTCCCTGTCCTTAAAAGTTTAGATGTTTAGTTTGTAATAATAAATTTTTATTTTATTTTTTGAATAGCATTTGAAATAGAAATATTAATAGTTTTAGCTATATTATTGTTTTAAAATTGCACTTTTAATTCATAACTTATTGTTAATGTATTTTATCAGATAATTTGGCTAGCATATATAATTTTTTTTTAATTTAAATAAAAAAAAATTCTATTTAAATGAAAATTTGATTTTAAAAAAAATTGGCAACTACGTTGGGATTGTTATTTATTAACATCGCAAAATATACATTTCTTAAATAAAAAATATGGAAGATCAGGGGTGATTGAACTCCAGAAAATATCTGGTTTTTTCGCTAACCGCGTTTTGAAAGTTTCCGCAAATCCAAAGTTCAGAAGTTTCAAGAAATCATCAATCACATTTATATATAAAAATTCTTGTATATTTTATTAAAAAAAATTTTGAACTGGAATTTATAATTGGCATCTCTTTCATTTTTAAATATTTTTTCTGGTAGAATAATAAATGTGATTAGAGATAAAAGTAAACTTACACATAATTATTCATTTAAATTATGTTGCATATAATTCATTTAGAATATCATGTTTTGAAAATTTCAATAAATAAAGATAATTTTATTTTATAAAGTAAATATTTAAATTTATAAAGATATTAATTTTTTTAATGATTTTACTCTAGAAATTTTCAGGATTTATGAGTTGGGCTTACAATCACCCCTGGAAGATCTTTATAAGATTTTTTTTTCTCCTTTGCAAACATTTTGTTACCTCTCAGCCACAAGTTTCATAAAACTATAGCACTATATATGCACAAATCTATGTTGATGTTTGTTAAATGTAAAAGGTGAAAGTGAATTTAAAATATATTATGAACATACATAAAATGAATGCTTTTCTATGTTCACATTTGTGTATAGTGTCTGAAAATATTGGAAATTTAATTTACATTGGTTTTTACATTCAAAACATACCAAAATGTTGCATAAATATGAAAACATCAAATATGTTTGTTGTCGAAAATATTATTATCCTTACTACTGAGTGCTTACATATTTTCATTATTTTAAAACAAAGTGTTTGTTCTCAAAAGGAGGTACGCTGTTCAGTCTTATCATCCAGTCATTTTCATCATTAGTGATAATGATGAAGGTTCTCTTTTGCCTAAGGATTTGCAGTTTTCTTTGAAAATCAAAACTATTAGGTAAATAGTTTTATTGTAATGCTACTTTTATGTGTATTAAACAGAGATAGATCAGGGAACAGATTTTTTATTGATACACTACAATTTTTATGTAATATATTTTTTTCATCACCTAGTATTTCGGATTTGTTTTGTTGGTTTTGTAACATAACGTATTTGAACATGTTTGTTGACCACTATATAAAATATGGTAAATTTTAGGATTTTCAGAAGAATGGAGTGCCTAAAAATGAGCATTTCTCAACTAAAAATACAGTTAACCGATGACAATTGTGAGCCTCCATTATCTCATTTTACAAAAGTAAACCATTTTTAAACCCTAAGCACTCTCATAATTACAAAAATATACATTTAAAAATGAGAAGATATTGCCAACTAACATCAAATGATTGCTTCCCTATTAAATAAATGTTGGCTTTTTTTTTTTTAAATTAACACATTTATAAATGCAAAAGAAAAAGTTTCAGTAAACAGTTTTACTGTTTATTTTATTAATGCTTACTTTGTATAAGTATCTAATTTATTTTGTGTTATTGAAAACTGTGAATTCAACGAATTTTGCTTTAAAGCTTTGTGTTTTACATGTTATTAATAATTTTTTTGTTGAATACTTTTTACTTTTTTTTTTAGTTTTAATGCAATTGCCCCAACCATGATGATGACAGTGCTCACAAAAATTAATAACTCACCAAAGGTAAGGTGTCTCCTGCATTGAACTTCAGATCTCATTGAAGGAGACAAATTAATAAGTTTCATTTCTTTTAAATTTTAGGTGCATTCCTGCTACAAAAAACTAAGCAAGTCTGAAATTGAAAATATTGTTGCCGATTCTTTGGGAGATATACGGAATGCCATAAATTCTATGCAGTTCATGTGCATGTCTTGTACGTCATCTACATAATGATTCTAATTTTTATAAACATATGATTCTTCATTTTTCGTGTTGCAAAAACACTATGCGTTTGATAAAATTATCTTAGGATTGACTTTATGTTTATTGCATTTTTAGAAATAACTTAGAAACATTGTTTAAATTTATCATATAATGAACTTCCATTATATGTTAAATGTTATAGACTTTCTTTAATGCATATAATAATGATTCTAATTTTTATGTAATTTTTTATTTTGTGTGTGACAAAAGCACTATGGTTATGATAGGTTTATCTTGGAATTGACTTTTATTTATATTGCATTTTTAAAAATAGCTTAGAAACATTGTTAAAGTTTATCATATAATGAACTTCCATTATATAATAGACTTTATAGACTTTCATTAATGCATTTATTAATAATGATTTTTATGTGATTTTTTAATTTGTGTGTCACAAAAGCGCTATGGTTTTGATAGTGTTATCTTAGATTTGACTTTTATTTTTATTTCATTTTTTAAAATAACTTAGAAGCATTGTTGAAGTCTATCATATAAAAATAAAGAAACTTTAAAGTTTATTCCCTTAAATGTTTATATATTTATAAGATTTTTTTTCAGTTAGCACAAAAACTTTTTAAGTGCATGAATAAATTGTTACAGAGTATTGAGTATTATGAATATTGTTTGCAATCAGAGTATGAAATTGGTTTAAGCAAATTTTAAGATAAAAATTTTTGGTTAAATTAATAAGTCAAAATGGTAAGGCTCTGAAAGCAGTTAAAAACCAAATCTGTCTTATGTAAGCATTTGAAACAAAAAGTTAGAAAGCAAAAGTAAGCAAAACGAAATTTTAAAGATATGTATGTTAGCGAATTTTTTCGGTTAGCATTTATTAACATACATGTGTTTAAAATTTCCTTTTGCTTATTTTTGCTTTCTAACTTTTTATTTCAATTGAATATTGTTTGTTTATAAGGAGTAAAAGATAGTTTTTTAAACTTCATACCTATGTAAAATGTTGCAATACACTTATTACATAGTGATTTAAAAAATTTCAGAAGCTTTTAGAGATATGTTATCTTAAGCATTAAATTTTTTTAATGTTAAAGGAGAAAAAGAAGAAATATGTGAAAAATCTTCAGTCGAAATTAAACATATATATTTTAAGCATAAAAAATATTTGATAAAAACGAAAAGAAACCTAAATTACTTATTTTTTAAAACAACAGAACTCTATGAACAAACATTTAAAAATATTATATCTAAGTGAAAGATTCCTGAAAGAGAAAAAATATTTTCATTTACAAGTGAAAGAGTAAAATTACAAAAATTTATTCAATAATTTTTATTTAAAAATATCCAGAAAAAAGAAAAGAAAATGCAGTCAAAGTTCACAGAAATAGGAAAATGACTGAATGACATTAAAATTGACTTTCAACTAAAGAAATTAAATGTTAACAGAAAAAGAATTTGTTTTTCTTTATTCATTAAGTTTTTGAAATTAAAGTTATATTTTTTTCTGACATTTTAAAAGCCACTTAATATTTTTTTTTTTTGTCATTTCTATTGTAAATAAGAGTGCAAATATTATTTTTATATGGATTTCATGGCTGCTATAGATTCTTGGTTGTCATAATTTAAAACATTTTGAAAATTGTGTGAACTACATGATGAGGAAAAAAAAGCAAAAAAGCAGAACTTGTGGGATGCTTAGTTTAACACTTAACTTTGTTTCTCTGAATGAGTGATATATTCAGTTTATTGAATGTCTTAATTTATAAAAATACAGCAGAAATCATAAAACAATAATAACATATTGTGTAAGGAAAGATTAAATAAAATCTTAATTGTTTCTTTCTCTTACTTTCAAGAGGTGCCGACCGGACTATGTAGGGGTCAGGGAACTGACCTTGCACCAGAAAAGTTTTGGGTTAGAATCCCATGCAAAGCATGGATGTTCTGTAGTATCTGTCCTTACTGTGAGAGCAACGTTGGCCCACCTAATATGGTACCCCTGAAAGAGTGACCAACAAATCTGCACTGTAAATGTCTAAATTGACAAAATGTTAATATGGGTGGGTATTGGAAATAAAATAAGAAATCTTTTCAGAAGTTTCATATTTATTTTCACATTAAATTTGATGACTTTAACTGCAACTTTTTGCACTTTAGGGATCTTGTATGGGTTAGCATTTCCTTTCATTGATGTTTATTAATTTTCTTTTTCAATTTTAAAATTATCAATATTTTTTTTAAGATTTTAAGAAGCCCTTATCTGTGCAAGGGAGTGTTTCTTCCTCTGAAGATGGTAGTAAAAGGGATTCCTCTCTGTTTCTGTTTCATGCATTGGGAAAAATTCTTTACTCCAAGCGTAAGTTTAGTTTATTTCCTATGGGATTCAATATTGATTGTGGTACTTGCTAAATAACTTAAATGCTGATATTTATTTTATTTAGGTGATGCATCAAAGAAATCAAATCAAGATGTACTTCCTACTCATCTGAAAATGTTTGAAAAGGATCCTCTCATTTCTAATCCTGAAGTAAAAAATTTAGAAATAAATACTGTCATTATTCAAATCTAAACTGCTTTCAAGTGAAAGCCACACTCCAAATTCTTCTTTTGTTTCACATAAAAAATAGGTTTGCTGTTGTTTCTAATGCGACTTGCCATACGGGCAAGCCTGCTTGGTGAAACCAAGCAAATTTAAGGCAGAGTGTGCGATTCTTGTTCTTTCAATGGCACCATCCTATGGCCAAGAATTCGTCTTCACCCACACACACGTCACAGCCCGTTTTTTATAGGGCGGACCCATTCATTCATCCACAGATCGTAATTTTTTACCTAAATCAGAGAACGATCGATCTCCAATTCTGTACCCCCAGAGGTATTGATTTGTTATGGGAACATGGAGAACTTTGCGACTCGACAGATTTAACGTGCATCAGTCACCATTTAGTCGGCCACCCCAGTCGGCCGGCGGGGTTCGAACTCTCGGACATGGGGCCATCTTCCTACCGACCAGGCTATCCTGACCCATGAGTAATATAGGTACATGAGTTTTACCTCCATGAGTTTACTATACCTCCATGAGTATAGAGGTATAGTAAAAATAGCGTAAAGAGTTTTATTGATATACATTTATGACATTAAAAGGCCGGGATAGCCTGGTTGGTTGGGTGCTAGACTCACGATTGTGAGAACAGGAATTCGAATCCAGCCATGGATTCTCATTGTAGTAAATGGTGACTGGTGCACATTAAATCTGTCGGGTCACAAAGTACTCCATGTCCTCATAACAAATTATACCTCTGGGGTTACTTGATAGGAGATTGATCATTCTCTGCTTCAGGTCAAAATTGCGATCTGTGGGTGAAAGAAAGATTGTATGAATGGGTCTGCCTTATAAATAGGTGTGACATATGGGCAGTTTTGTCAGGTACCGGTAACCAATCACCCCAGATGGGGTTGTAAAATACCCTAAAACCCAACCCAAACCCGAAATTTTAAATATGCATAAGTATTATAAAATAGTACAAAAGTCAAATAATGTATAGAAAACGTTGCTTTAATACTTTTTAATATTTTATTATCAAGAAATTAATAATGTGCTGATAATTGAAAAAAGGATGAACAATTGTACTATTAATATACCATTAAACTGATTTTTGTGTTCCCAATCTTTCTTGTACTTTTGTACGTACTTCTTTTTTTATTTATCCTTTGTCATTATTTTTAAACCATGCACATAAAAATTTTTAAATAATTTGTATTCAAATTCACCAAACGTACAGGTTGATCGAGTTAAGTAATAAGTTACTACATTCAGCAAAGGGGTTAAGTTCTAAAATTAAATCTTAATCTTTTTGTTTTGGTTTAACATTGATTTTCATATTACCATCTCACACATTCAGTTATAAAATTTGATATTAGAATGTAACCAAATTGAAACTAGTAAAATTCCCAAATAACCCTAAAACAAACCCCTAAAAACAAATTCCCCTAAAATACCCACTGAAGATAAAACATCCCCCTAAATTTCGGGTGGAAACCCCTAATTTGGCAACACTGCATATGGGTATTGCCTTAAAAAGTCACAAATTTTTTTTTTTGAAGTTTAATGGAAACCTTGATTTTGCGGTGAACCGCAATTAGCAACTAATGAAAAGAGTACTGATTTGAATATCTTAAAAAATTTAAAAATCTCAAGCATTTTTCTAAGTAATTTTTGTATTTTTTAAAAGAAATCACAAAAGGTTAGCGTTTTTCACAAATTTTATTTTGTAGTCTCGTCTATTTTTTCCGACATCATTTTTAATAAATCTTGTTTTATAATATAAGATGAAACTTGTGGAAAGACCCTTATCATTTTGAGCTTTGTTTTATAAAATACAAAAACAACTTAGAAAATTGCTAGGCACTTTTTAAATTTTTAAGATATTTAAATTAGATAATTTTCATTAGTTGCCAAAATACAATTCATTACAGAAATATGAATTTTTTTTTTAATTTTCTATGTGTGCGCAATATAAGCGAACTACTTTAAATACTCATATCTTAAGTAGTTTTTATTAATTTTTTTTCAAATTTTAAATCCATATTTTTGTAAATAATTTTAAATTTCTCTAACAATTTTGTTTAATTATATTAGATATTGAAGTTATAAAAAAAAAATTAAAAAAAAAAACATAAGACAATGGAATTTTTTTTTTTTTAAATGTCTATAACTCCATAAATATTTAGTTAGGTTTATGAAATTTTATGCTGTTATTGCAAATAACAACCAAAATAACCTATACAAGTTACAAGATTCTTGATTGGCTTTCTGGCATAGGGTGTTAAAAAATCCTTTTTTTTTTTTTGTAATTTATTGTTGGTTTCTCAAACTTCTGAAAGTTTTAAGCTTTATAGCTAAGTATAAAAAAAAATCTCGTGAACTAAAATCCTTGAGAAATTTTAAAAAAAGTCAAAAACTGAAATTGTCTCTACCATTATTCTAGGGTAAATTATGTATATATATATATATTTGTTTCAGAGTCGTGCAGGGTTTGAAAAAACCCGGGGATTTTTGAAAAAACCCAACCCGCCTGGGTTTTATTGAAAAAACCCGGGGAAAATTGGGTTTTTTCATTTAGTGCTCATAAACTACTTACTGTGAAAATATTTTTATGTATTAAATAGTGATGTATAAACTTAAAAATAGAAATAAATCCAAAAAAGTTTATATAAAATATATATATTATAATTAAAATAAGTTTAAAGAATGCACTATCACTAATACATGTTTGAATCTTTATTCTTAAATACATAACTTTTCACAATTTTTAACTAAAGCACTATAAAATATAAATGCAACAGTAATATAAAAGGAACAAGTTTATTAATCTTTTTGTTTTCGTTTGTTTATGTTTATATATATATGTCTATTGCTTATTACAAATTTATAATCAGTGAAAACTAAAATTTCATCTAACTTTTACCTTTAATAAAATTAAACTGGAATACATATTTAATGGTCTTCCATGTTTTTATAATACGATCAGTAGAAAGTGAAATTAAAATTACATATAATTATAAAGAGTATCAGTTACTTGTCCCATTTTTCAAATATTTAACCTTAGAAAAAAGACTGCATTTTCAGATAAATTTTAACTTTATAATTTTAAAAAACAAATTAATTTAAAAATTACAAAAAAGCATATATAAAAATTTTAGCTTATTTTTTTAAAACCAGAAAATAAAACTTTGAATTTGTTAATTGTTGTTTAATGTATCACTTAATAGAAAATGTTTTTTCATTTGTTTTTAATATTTTTAAACATGATTAAAGGAAACAAAATAAATTATATTCAAATAAAATCTTGAAAATAATATTTAATAATAAATATCAGTGAAAACTAAAATTTCATCTAACTTTTACCTTTAATAAAATTAAACTGGAATACATATTTAATGGTCTTCCATGTTTTTATAATACGATCAATAGAAAGTGAAATTAAAATTACATATAATTCTAAAGAGTATCAGTTACTTGTCCCATTTTTCAAATATTTAACCTTAGAAAAAAGACTGCATTTTCAGATAAATTTTAACTTTATAATTTTAAAAAACAAATTAATTTAAAAATTAAAAAAAAGCATATATAAAAATTTTAGCTTATTTTTTTAAAACCAGAAAATAAAACTTTGAATTTGTTAATTGTTGTTTAATGTATCACTTAATAGAAAATGTTTTTTCATTTGTTTTTAATATTTTTAAACATGATTAAAGGAAACAAAATAAATTATATTCAAATAAAATCTTGAAAATAATATTTAAAAAATCTTAAAAGTAATATTTTAATTTTTAACTGTTTTTTAATTGTGATAAACTTTCTCCAAATAGTTAAAAATTGTCAGCAGATGTTAAGAGTTAACTTAAAAAAAGATCAATTTCTCTCTTAGATGGTGATACACTTTTACGAGTTTTGTAGCTTTATCTATTCCTAATCTATTTCGTAGTTTACTCTACACCAAGCTAAAAGTTGAAAAGTGTCTTTCGATTGAGACGGAGAATGCTGGTGCTGAGTGTAAAGAAATTTTGTGGAAACTTGAAATTTTTTTCATAATTTTTTATTTATTTATTTTTTGTCGTAATTTTCCACTATTTTTTGATGAAAACTGTAGAATAACGGTGTTAAGCATCATTGATTTGGGAAAGTATTCAGGATTTGTAATTTTGAATGCCATAACACCTGGCAGAAATTCTGGATGATGCTTAGAAAGACAGTTTTCTACTAATTGCTCTTGTTCATCATTTAAAAATTGTCCCCTTATTTCGGGATCCAGGATGCATATGCTAATAGATGAGGCGGCTGAACAGCCTGATGGAATCGTTATACAAAATGTTTATGGGGTTCCAATTCATCACACGATAGTAAGTTAATTCATAAAAGCTTCTGAAGTTGAAAGGTTTTCTAATTGAAGCTTTTTTAAAGCTTCAGAAACAATTGATATCTGTTTTTCCAAATTGATAGTTTATTGGTAAAGCCCAACATTATTTAGTATTTTTGGCAGATAATTATTAGATTCACTTTGATGTTCAAGAGCAATCTCTTGATATTTATGATAATTATTGGCAAAAGTTTTTAAGCATTCAAAATATGAACTCCACCTAGTATCATTTGATAAATGGGGCATCAAGGAGTTTTTTTTATTTGCCCATCCATGTGCTTGATGCACATTTCTAAAATATTTGTTAACTTCCACGATGTGTCCAATGACAGTATTAGGAGATGATTATTTTTCAACAAAATTTTTTTAAAAAAAACAATTTGTGAAAAAACCCACCAAGTGGGTTTTTTCAAGGTGGGCCCACCCAATTAAACCCGGGTGGGTTTTTTCAAAGTGGGCCCACTTGGCGAACCCTGGAGTCATGACACAATGAATGATTATATGGTGCTTTGGCGTCTAGAGGTCTGATCTATGAAGATATAGCATACGCTTGCTATGTGAATGAGTATAAGATTGGCAACTTTAAGGATGCAAAGGAGCACATTGAAAAAGCATGTACCATTAAAGAAAGTCTGTTGAGTGAAGATCATTTTTTACTTCCATCAGCTAAAAGAATAACAGCTTTAATTTTTGAAGAAATTGCTAATGATAGTCATGATTATGAAACACAGCACAGATTGTTTCAGAGAGCTGAAGAACTCCACTTATCTGCTCTTCGTGTTACCAAAAACTACTTGGGTGAAATGAATGTTCTCGCTGCAAAACACTACGGTAACCTTGGCAGATTATATCAGTCCATGAAAAAATATGGGGCTGCTGAAGAAATGCTTTTGAAGGCTATTACTATTAAATCCACTCTGCTGGGAGGTAATGATTATGAAGTTGCCATTTCTGTGGGCCATTTAGCATCTTTGTATAATTATGATATGCTACTTTATAAAGAAGCTGAAACATTGCATTTGCAAGCCATAGATATAGGTATCACTCACTTTGGGAAATCATACAGTGGACTGGAATTTGAATATCGTGGTCTTTTGAGAATATATGCTCATTTAGGCGATGGAGACAGTCTTTCAAGAATGTATTCCAATCTGCATGATTGGAAAACTCTAAGAGATCAATTAATTGAGAAAGAAAGTAAAATAAGTCCTTTAGATTTTAAAGTTTCCATTGTATCGCCTGAAAAAATATATTCGCTTTTTATTTCTCCAACATAACTATTAGATGATGTAGACTTCATCCTGTAGTTTAAAGAATTGTTAGATGATGTTAATAGATTTATTAAATCACATGTTGAGATATATTGTTTTGTTTTAAAGTGAAGAATTGACGAATGTTATAAAACTATTATAATCTGTTGTGTAAATATGCATGTAAAGCTTGTCGGTGTTGTCTGAAGTTTAAAAGATTGCTGCAATCAAACCTGTCATTCTTAACCAATATTCTATTCAAATTAAAGAAAAAATGAAAGTAAGATAATAAAAGTAAAAATTGAGAAATTTGGAAAATTCTTGAAAAAACCTCAAATACATTTTGAATTTTGAAGAAATATGGGATATATAATATATTTTTAGCCAGAAATATAGTGTAGTTGCAATGAAAATTGTTTAGAGATTTTATGAAACACCTGATGACCAAATTTGAAACAATTTTTGCTTGTCTATGTAAAAATATAAATTCTAGTAAAATACTTGTAATTTTTTAAAAATATTAATCTTGCTGTAACATTAATTTTTTATAAATATTTGAAATAAATTAACCATTTTACAAACAAATTTTTGTAGAAATGTTTTGATTAAAATTTAATTTTCCTTGCAGACCCACTCAATTATTAGTTTAGTGCTTTGTTCAATATTTATGTTTTATCTTTTTACTTTTTTTTTTTTAACCTTTGGATTTCTTGATCGCGGTTATCGAAAAATCTGGAAATCCGGATTTTTTCCGGAGCACAATCATCTCTGACTAACATAAATTTTTCAATGAAACTAAAATGCATATTACTTTATAGAAAATTCAAGTTCTTAAAATGAAAAATTAAACTATTTACGCAATTAAAACTTTACATAACAATGTTCATAATTTTAAGAGCTACTTTAGAGACACCATAAAAAAAAGTAAAAAGTTTACATATTTCTTTACATAAAGATGTTGACAAAATCCTCCTTCACGTGACTTGAACTTTTAAAATAAAATGCTTTCTGAATTCATAAAAAATCTCTTTAATTATCAGATTAATTACTTACCACAACTGAAACTTGACATTACTCGACCTTAAGGAACAAATTGATTTTTACAACCTATATCTACTTTTGAAAAATATAACAGTGAAAAATATAGCTGTGAAAATAAAATGTTTAAGAAAAATACTACAAAACATTAAATGAATAATCCCAAGAAACTGAAGCAGTAAGATATTATCTGATTAAAAACTTCATAGGAGGTGGAGAGCACTGCACTAACCTCAATTTTACAAAAATTTATCTAAGGTATATATGAAGATTCTTTGATTGAGCCAAAATTATTGTTTTCTAATTTTATATCTGCTTTCATTTTTTTTAAATTTTATTTATTTATTATTTTTTTTATCTTACAGCAAAGGCGGTTGCAAAAATCTCTGAAGTATGCTTTTAGTGGTAAGACTTTATTTTAATAGTTACTTTGTTCCTATTTTTTATTTTTTTAAAGCAAAATTATAAACTTGCTTCCAGCATTACCACTTAGTAAAAATATCTTAACTTCACTGTACTTATGTGAGTAGTGGAAGATTAATTGCAGTTTTGTAAAATGAATTTCGTTATCTATGTTTTAATACATGGTGCATAGAGTTTTTAAAAAGTGCTTAAAGGTGCTTATCTTCGATTTTCTTTTTTTAAAGGCCCTTAAGATGCTTTTTTTATTCAGTGTTTTTAACGACTGCTTAATTTTCCCTTTTCAAAAATTAGATTTTTTTTCTTTACTTTGTCGATTTTTGACGCATATTATGCAGAAGCGTGTTTTTCACATTATTCTATTCAACGTTTTCACAATTCAGTAAACCACAATCCATTTCGATGTACCCTCGATCCGTAGCGTATGAAAGTGCCAATCATTTTACTTGTTTGATGAAATACTTGCGGGTCTGCATGTAAGTCTTCTGAGCTGGGCTCACTGACATTCTTGCTCTCTCATGTGCAACTCTGCTGCATTTTGCTAGATATTCTCAATTTTAGACTTCATTCTCCACCACCTGATATCAGACTGGAAAAACTCTTGATCTTTTTATAAAAGCTAATATAATCAGGAAAAGAGTTCGTTGTCAGAAACTGGTTATTTTATCATGATCATGTAAAATTTCAAAATTATTTTGCATTTTGTTAATGTATATAGTGATTAAAAATATATTTTGAACTCTTAAAAAGTACTTAAAAGGTGCTTATTTATTGTTGGAAGATTTGGCAACGCTTCCTGCAATAATAATACAGCCAATGCTGCATTGCTGTCTAAACTGTTATGTTGTGAGTTTTGAAAACAATATAACTGTAAATATTCATTAAATTCTCTCAAAATAGTTTTTTTTTCTTGGAAAGAAATGATAGTTTTATTTTTTTCTAATAATAAAAGAGACACTATGTTACAATGCCACAATTCAAAGAGGAACCAAATCCAAAAGCCACTAATTCTTCCATGCATTATAGTTGATATAAAATTTGCATGGGCATAAATAGCATAATTTTCTAAAAAGTTTCATTCTGCTCAAAATCTTTTAAAATAACCTAACAGTTACTATAGATTACAATTCTCAGAGAAAATATTTCTAGATTTTTTTTTCATTATTAGGAAGCATTGATCTTCCTAGAAAGCTTTAACTTTTTTAGACTTGGGAAATTTTTAACTAGGTTCTTAGATCCACCTAAAATATTCAAAATTTGCATTTGCATGTTTTTAAACTTTTTCAGAAGTTTAAACTCACTTGAACTTCGTTTAAACTTCTTGAGAAGGCCAAGGCCCACCCTGGGCTGTCGAGCCATTGATGATGTTTTTAAAATGGGTAATCATAGCTGCCAACTCTCCTGGATTTACCAGTCGACTACTGGATTTTGCCATTTTTCCCCAGGTCTACTGGTATAATAAAAATTCTCCAGGGTGCGTAGCGTTTGTAAAAAGTACTTAAAGGTGCTTTTTTGGGGATTTCGTTTTTAAAAGCTTTTAAAGGTGCTTTTTTCAGCTGGCGTTTTTAAAAAGTGCTTTTTTTCCGAATAATTTGTTTTTCTTTCCTTCAGTGATATCTGGTGGATCCCATGCATTTCACGAAAAATGGGGAGTTTGCTACGTAATCATTGACGCGGACTTCATGTCGTACCCATGTTATGACTTGCGCATGCGCACACTTGAAACCGAAACCCGAGTGCTCCAATTCGGATAGAGAATATCAGATCCTTATGAAATGTTTTTCTTTTTAATTTAATTTATTTTTGTTCTTGTTTATTTTCTTTTACTTCTAACACTTTTTTTTGACGTAGGGGGTAAGGGTACTTTTATTCTGAGTTCAGGGTCAAGTTGAATTCACTCAGTGATGCGGGAAGGTACTGATTGTTTTGATTTACGCCCGTTTCTTTTTTGTTTTTTTTTTTAACGCTAAAACTGTTTATAAAAAGTTTTTGTTTTTCAATAATATCATTGATTGAATATGAATTTTTTGAGTGCTTGAAAATTTTTGTAAAGTGCTTAAAAAGTTTTTAAAAAGTGCTTATTTTTGATTCAAAGATTTGGCTAGGCACCCTGTTCTCCTGGTTTTCATACATTTTAGAAAATTCCCTATAATTGATTAAGTTTTTGAAAAATATCCTTAATCGGAATAGAATTTTTACACAATTTATCACTTGCTTGAATACTTAAATAAGTATAGCTAGTGCATAAGGGAACGAGCCTCACTTATTGTAATTAGTTTAAAGCTTTTCTTTTTTCTGAAAATTTAAGTTTGTTTTATTCTGTACTTAAATAGTAAAATCTTTTAATCATCAATAATGATTTACTTGTCTTTTTTAAAATAGAAGTTAAAAATAATAGAAAGAAGCATTTCAAATTCATTTAATATTAATCATAAATGGAAAATATTGCAGACTATTTATTAGTGTAATAAAGTTTTATAGTGTAATAAACTTTCTTAGTGTAATAAAGTTTTTGTATTGTGATGACTATAAAAATCCCGAACTTCCCAAAACGGTTAAAAAATTATGGAACAGTTATTTAATTTTTATTTTTTCTCAAAATCTACTGGATTTATTCCTATCCATGTTGGCAGCTATGGGTATTTATGGTTATGAAATGTTGGTAACTTTTTAATTTACATTTTATTGTTCAACTTGGATTTTTTTTATAGCTTATGAATTAAGTGCATTGCCTATTCTTTTCAGGCTCTTCTCTTAGTATGAAACAGCTACAAGTTGACTTAGTTCCTTATCTTTCGAAATTGCAAAAAAGGGATTTAAATCCTGGTATTAATCAACTTATGAATTAAGTGCATTGCCTATTCTTTTCAGGCTCTTCTCTTAGTAAGAGACAGCTACAAGTTGACTTAGTTCCTTATCTTTCAAAATTGCAAAAAAGAGATTTAAATCCTGGTATTAACACTTTAATAATCTATTTGGAAAAAAAAACATAATAAATAGATTAAAATATTTGTTTCAATTTTTTTTTAAATTTTAGCTCGTGTAACACTAACAAAAGAATTAAGAGATATGAAAATAAAAAAGGTTTTTAGGTAATTAATTATCATTTTATGTTAATTTTTTAGTTTTTAAAACCTTGTAGTGATGCAATCTACTAATTAAGCTGTATTAAGTCCAATATTCTTCAGAGGTGATTCTGCTTACCGCAATCCGAAAATTTCATAAATTCCAAGACCCAGAAGTTTCAAGAAATCATTGATCACATTTATGCATAAAAATTGTTGTATAATTTACTTAGAAATATTAGGAACTAGAATTTATTCTTGTCATCTCTTTACAAAATTATTAATTTAAATTATGTTGTATATAATTTATTTAGAATTTCATGTTGTGGAAATATCAATGATTTAAATTTATAAAGACATTTATTTTTTGAAACACGTCATTAATGATTTTACTCAAGAAATTTTCAGGTTTTTTGACTTCGGCTCAAAATCACCCCTGATTCTTTCAAACAATTAAATTCTCTTCAATTTGGTTTTTATTGTTATTGATTTTAGTTTTAAAACTATCAATTATATTTTTTAATAAAATTGTAAATTATATTTTGAAAAAATATGTGTTAAATATTTTTAAATCTAAAAATATTCCAACTTGTCTTAAAGGTGACCCCATACAATTGCTATTACTTTGTACTTGTATGCATACTATCTTTCTTTTTATTCTCTAATGTAGTACATTTGCTTTGATGTTAAACCTTGTAAAAGATTGTCTTTTTTGAAGAATTTTGTGTTGTTTTTTTTTTCAATTAGATGGACTAGATACATTTGTCTTTACACTCTCAAGAAAATGTTTTATAAATATTGAAAATTAGATCTTCTGAAACACTGTACCTCTATTTAGGATTATAAATTAAGTTTTGTGCAAAAATTGTGTGCAACCTTACAAGGGTTGGTTAATCCCAATGTTTGATCCAGGAGTTTTCTTGTCTTCCGGGTTGGGTTCAAAATTTACAAGGAAACATAGTTAAGCACTGATGGTTGTAAACCTGAAATTGGTTTGACTGTTCAATGCTGTTGTAAAATGAAATATAAACTTGCGCTAAAGATAAACATATTGAGATAATACTATCTTTAGTTAGAGAAGAAGACTGTTCCATTCTTTTTCTTCTCAAAATCGTAACTCTTAACACTAAATTTTTCAACAGCTGATTGTTTGGAGATCATGGCTTTTCTTTCATCTTCATATTGAAATTGAATGTCTGCTTATTTATGAAAATATTTACGCAATTTGTTTACACCTACTCCTTCTGAATTTACCATCAACTGGCATCAAAACAAATGTTGAAAATAGCATCACACTCATATTCCTCTGCTGTTTTCAGAGGTGCTAACCATTACAATTTCTCCAAAATTAAAAACTATTTTAAGATTTCTTCAAGAAAATAAGGGTCTTATGATTGAGAAATAAAAATTATAGTTTTTAAATTTTTTTTGTTTTTTGCAGCTATTTAACTAATCTTTATTTTTTACTCCTTGGAATCATTTTTTAAACAATACAAACATAAGAAAGTAACCGTAGGTAACCGTACAAACATAAAAATAAACCGTATAGGAGAACAAAAGAGCTTAATCTCAAAACAGAAGCGCTGTGAGAAAATATTTTTAAGGATTTAAATGCAGTTGTCTATAAAGGCAATATGGATTGGTTCTAATTTAACCAAAAATTAGAACTTTGATTTCAAATAATAGATGCAATTTTATATATTTTACAATAAAAGTATAAAATTTTAGTGTCATATATTTTTTAATTTAGTATATTTGCCAAGGTATTTTTTATTTTTATTTTATGAATATATACCTAAATGTATTAATTATTCTTTAAATATGTAGAATTAAGTAATAAATACATCCTAGAATTGCACGATTTTGGAACGCTAACTTGTATTTAATTCTGTGTTGTTGTAGGGTTATACTGTATTGTTTTTATGGATATTTTAAAAATATATACCTAAATGTATTAATTATTCTTTAAATATATAGAATTAAGTAATAAATACATCTTAGAATTGCACGATTTTGGAACGCTAACTTGTATTGAATTCTGTGTTGTTGTAGGGTTATACTGTATTGTTTTTATGGATATTAAATAAATACTGAGCTCAAGGGTCTGTCCAGGGTAAATGTCCTACCGTTTAGCGGTACCTTCACAAATTCAACTTTGGGAAAAACGGCAGTTTCACAAATGAAAAAGCAAGTTCTCATGCAAATCTGTGTTCTTGTTGCAATCTATGGAAAAGAAGAGCTTTCCTGCCAGCTGTCTTTTACAAAACGGTAGCACATGTTCAGTAAATGTGGGAAACCTAATCGGTCGTTTACGCCATTTAAAAGCGAATTT
The DNA here is from genome assembly GCF_982258835.1 of Parasteatoda tepidariorum. Classification (NCBI taxonomy): domain Eukaryota; kingdom Metazoa; phylum Arthropoda; class Arachnida; order Araneae; family Theridiidae; genus Parasteatoda; species Parasteatoda tepidariorum. The sequence goes on along the minus strand of NC_141758.1, from coordinate 116,855,760 downwards.
TTTTCCCGCTGAGTTTTTTAAAATTAAACGTGAGGCTCTCCCTCTGTAAGCTTTACAAGAAGTCGAAATTCGAACATTATCATAAACACTATTGTAAATTTTTTTTAACTGACATTTCTAATATTTTTTTCTCTGTGAAACTTTTTTCTGTATGACCCAGAGGAAAATGTTCCCATAATTAGAATAACTTTTAGTATTAGTACTGTTAAATGCATGTTTTTATTAAGTTCAAGTTGGAACTTTACTATGGACAATGATTTTTTACAGATTTATGCTTTTTGTAATTTAGATAAAATTTTTAGCCCAAAATTTTACAATACCAAAATTGTTTTTGAATATATAGGGAAAAATATATAGAAATAAGTCATAAATAATTTTTATTTGTAGTGACAATTTTCGAAAATATTTTCTTCCTTTACCATATTTTTGTGTTGATTTTTTAAATATAATTTTTTATTTGCACTAATTATGTCTAAATTTTCACAAAATAGGTACCTCTTAAAAAAACCCAGACAGATGAATGATTTTGCTCTTTCATAAACGACACACCTTTCCAAGAAAACAAATATTATTATCATTTCAACGTACACCCCTACTCAAAAAAAGACTTGCTGATATTTTTCACTAGAGTTACATTATTTTTAATTTAACTTTTGTAACTTAGTGATAATTTCATTCACCGCATGTTAGCTAGTTTAGAAAGTTGCATTTTGTTTTTAGGAACCATTTTAAATCAATTTTAAATATTTTCTCACAAACTGTTTTATGAAATCTGTTTTATGCAATGTACTCCTTCATTTAAAAACTCTGATTGGTTATTACTTTTGTATTTTTGATTATGGCATTGCAGTGCAACTTATATACCTTACAGCAGAATTTACTGAGTCAATCTGCAGCACAATCTTCATGTTCTTATATTCAAAATTTCTATATCTTCATTTTCCCAAAATTAGGCACATATATCAAGCCAAAAATTTATATTAGATAAAAAGTCATATTTTATGTAAATTTCAGAAATTCCGTAAATAAATAAATAGAAAATTCTTAAATTTTTAAATTTCGTTTAATTTAATATCTTTAAATGAATTAAAGAAAAGTAATTAAAATTTTCATCATAGTTTTGTGTTTGCTGATTTTATTATTAGAAAAAAAATCTGTTAACTTTAAGAAAATCTTCAAATATGCTCAGGAAATAACCCCTACTCTTACTGCAAATAATTTTGTAATATAAAATTGAAGCAATGCGAAAGTGCAAGGTATATAGAATTATCAGAAAATTTTATTTTACTAATGACTTCTTTATACTTAGTAGTATTCTCTCAATTCAGTTTTCTTAATTTAATGAGAAACAAACATAAGTTTAAGGATGTTTTCTTTTTCTAAATTGAAAGTTATTCTATATCTTTCAAAAAGGAAAAAAAAATCATTTCTCTATCTTTTAATCTTTATTTTCACCATTATTGATAATCGTTTTCATTACTATTGATTTAATGAATACTTACTTTTGTTGTAAAATTTCATATATTAATAGCCAAGTGGGAAAGACGTTAGATGAAAAAGACCACTTTTGTTTTGGAGAGGAAGAGAGCGACCCAATTGATGATACTAACATGTCAGATGAAAATGTCAAGATATTGCCTGATGAAGAGATTGTTATAGAAGAATACGACTTTTGAACACAGAGATTATTTGTTGTGAAATATTTATATAATGAAGATATTTATTAAATTTTTGATTTCTTTTTTACTTGAATTAAAGTCACTTTCTATTAATGACTTGGTCTCAATTTAGTTGCAAACAAGAGATTGTTTTTTTTAATTGCTTCTAATTGAAGTTTGCTTGTATGAGTGTTATGCAGTGTTTTAATTGATTTTTCTAGTAAAAAAATTCAGTATTTTCATCCCTTTTATTGTAAAAAAAAAATACAAAAGTGATAATTTGTGTCTAGGTTTTAAAAAAAGGTTTTTATACCTTGGAGGTTGAGTTTTTACGTGAGATTCTTAAACTGGTTTTTGACAGTAATACTTGAAATTTTCTTCCAAAATTGTCTTAAAGCTCATAATACTATAAATAATCAAAATACTTCTAACATGAAATATTTTCTGTTAATAAAAAAATAAATATTGTTTCATATTTGCTTTAAATATTTGTTTATTAAGTAAAACAACGTTGAATTTTTAAGAATACATTTATAAATTATAAATGTACGTTGATACAGATAAATATTACTATAAACACTGATAATCTAAACTTGACTAATACTAAACTTGAGAGCTTATAATAGTTTTACCAATCTATTATATGCAGTAACTAAACTATTATAAGGGAATATTACTAAAACTTGAAAGCTTGTAATAGTATTGTATAATAAAAAAATTGCAGTTACTTTTTACTGTGCCTCAAAGGAAAAAAATCTTTACCACGCTCCTGGAATGTCTTGAAAAATCATAGAAAGTCATAGATTTCGGTATTAAGCAAATTTTGTCATGATTTTAACTATTTCTTTTTAAAAAAACATGATACGTCATGGATTTAGACTGCCGAAAAATCTAATTTTTAAAATGGAATTTTCACAGTGTAAATATCTGAATTTTTAACAAAATCCGCTCTCCCAGTCATATTTTATTAAAATATGGTTTCTTTCTAAAAATGAAAGAAAGAACGTAATTTCTAGAGCAAATTAGCTTTTAAACTTTCGTGATTTCAAAATTTATTTATTTATTTTTTTATTAATTTAAAATTCTAGTTTAAGCTTTTTATATTACACTTTTAAGAAGAAATAAAACAGCTTTAAATAACATATATCTGACTGTATTTAGTTATTTGCTTTCATATTTTTTTTTTGCCACTTCATTGCTGCAACTCTTTCTTTACTTTGTTTTTTAAGTTTAAAATCAATTAATATGAAGCTGCAGAGTATAACAGTTTCGGTTATATCTATCATTTCAATTATTGTTATTACAATGCTTTTTTAATTTATGGTTGTGTTTTTGTCGGAGAAAATTGTAACTTCAATTGTAAGTGTTTAGTGTTTGTGATGTATCAATCTATTAACCAGTGGACTGTAACACACATAATAATTTATTTACAAGTTTAAAGATATAAAATTGACAAGGTCATTGTGAAGTGGCAGCTCCCTGTTCCAAAGTTGAATGGCAACTGAATAATATTGATTTGAGCACCGCCTCGTGACATAATTTCACAATTCTTAACCATAAGTAACTAAAATTGTAAGTAATGAAAAATTCTTAGAATTATTCAGGGAAAGTCATGGATTTGAAAATCTAAGATGTAGCAGGTACCCTGTATTTAAAAAATTAATCTCTATTTAATTTTTCTGCCTGTTATACAATTTGCCTTTGTTTTAACTGGAGAGAGTCCCGGCGGTGCAATCTCGTGCACAGATCCAGAGCTTCGGCAAAGTTGACACATCCATTCAGTGGATCAATAAAATGGCAGAGAGAACACAGAAAACCTAAAATTTTCAGGGAATTTTATTTGGACTCTAAAAATCAGGTAATTGTCAAGGAAAGTTGAATTGTCTAGAAAAATCCTTCAACAAACCTGGTAAATGATCAGTCTTCGAATTGTCAGTAACAGTTATCGAGATTCGAGTTAATTCTAGCATCTAGTAGAATTATTTTATAAAGTATGTCTATATTAAAAGTTGAATATATATCTACCTTAGAAGTGGAATTCTTTTTCTAGTGAAACTTTTCTATGTTTCCATTCTCATTATATTATATGTTTTTTTGCTCACATTACAAGAAATTTGACAAGAATTCAAAGTTTTCTGATGAAAAATTTCATGGTATGATAAAATATGGTTTGGATTTCTATCGAAATTTACCTGATATACATGGAAAAGTTAGGACATTTTTTTTTCAGAAATTGAGTGGGAAGCCTGCTGCAAGATAGGATTAATTATGTTCAAAAATTAGAAGAAAAAAAATCAAAAGATAGGAATATGTTATCAAAATAATAAGTTTTTACTCATATCTTTATTTTTCTCTTAAAAAGTTTTCAACTGTAGATCAGGTAACAGATTTGTTTCTGGTAAACCACATTTTTTATGTAATCTTTTGAGACAAATAATTCTGATATCTATTACAGTTATTTGTTGCAAAAATTTCACATTTTAGCCAAACTTGCATTTTTTATTCCTCTTTCCATGATATTGTTTTGCTCACAAAATCTAGTATTTGACACTACAAATAAAAAGTAAAATCATTTCTGATGAAAAATTGCATGGTAAAATATGATCTGGATTTTCACTGAACTTTTTCTAGCAAAGTCATGGAATTTATTTTCCTTCTGAAATTGAGTGGGGACCCTGAATAAGTGCCAAACATTAGGGATTTCCACACTTGGTTGACCACCCAACATTTGCTCTGGCACTCCAGAGCCTAGAGTCACAAAAACTTGGATGTGCACAGTAGGCTTTTACCCTTCATAGGCTGCTGCACCACATAGTGTAGAATTTAAAAAAAAAAAAAAACATTTTAGAACATGTTAAAATTAACTCTTTTTAATTCAAATATTTTGTAGTAAATATGATGTACAGGCATGTATCAACATTTGCTAATAGTTTAAATAAAATATTTTTAATTTGGCTTTACATTACAAGTTACTGCTATCTTTTTTTCCTTTTCCGAATATTACTCTAAAATTGAAGGTAAGAAAGAAAATAAATAAAGAATAAAACTAAATAAATAATGCAAAGAGATTTATTGGAAAAGTAGTATCAAGCATTGTTTTTCACTGCATTGTAGCTCAAGCAATAAAGCAAAGCATTCTTTCAACAGCCCATTGTATGCCAAGGGGGTGATAAGGGTTAAGGCTCCACAATTTCATGACAATCGCAGATTTTTCGGACATTTTTCTTAAATATTTAAACTTCTGTTTTAACATTTGATTTTGACCAACACTTTATGTGAATAGTTGCAATATATATGTTATAAAAAAAAGAGATTGTTTTCCTAAAGACTGGTGGTTTTCAATAAGCCAAATTGAGTGGTGCAGAAAAAGACTTACATGATGTTCAGAGAATGATCGTCTTTTTTTTTCCGATCACTTTTTGGGAGGCACTGACTTTTTTTCATAGATTTTGTGATGAAAAAAAACCCTCTAGGAGAGACCATTAAAACCTCAACCAGTGACCTGACAAACATCTGCATCAAATGCGAGAAAGTTCAAACAAGGAAACGCGAAAAAATATAAAAACAAAAAATTTAACAAAGCAAATTAAATATATTAAAATGTATTCAAAATATTTGTGCGAAGCTCTAACTTAAAGAGGTCTTTTTGACGATACAACCTCATGTCAGAGTGCACTAAAAACGGTGCTGCCAATGATCTAATTCTATAGTAGAAAGTTAAATTAGAAAAAAAAAAGTTATTTTAGAAAAAAACAAGCATCTCAAATAAACCAACCTTTTCTTTCCTTTTAAAGCTAACTAATTTTTATGATATTAAATTCAATGCACATTAAACATAAAAGATAATTGTTTATTTATTTAAAATTAGTAAAATTGTCATTGAAAATTAGTAAATTTGTTTTTACACATAATTATATCAGTTAGGATCCTTTTTATAAACGCTAAATTGCACAATTTAAAATAAAATTAAATATATTATCTGTATTACAACAAATAAAAAAACATTTATTAAAAACAGAAAAATTAATGTTAAGCCTGAAAAATTTAAAAGTCTAAAAATAGGTTATTATCTATCTATATATATATGAACAGAAAGTGCAATGGGGCTATGTATGAGCTCCGGTTCGGTGAAAATGATAATGTAGTTACTGTAAGTATGAATTTCATTACACAATTATCTTGCCTAATCATGTATATGAGGAGTGCAAGACAGTAGAGACTTCTCACGTGCTGAAGGAATGGAGTAAATTATGTGGTGTCAACGATGGGATTTGAACCCCTGTTTAGCTGGATTGACAGCTAAAGTATATGCGCAGCTTCAAGAAGCTAAGTGACTTTATGAAACATTTACCTAGAGCCGTGATGGCTCGGGGGATAGAGAGTTCGCCTTCCTATGAGATGAACCGGGTTCGAATTCCAACGATGACTGGTTAATAAAAATTCCGCATCCGTCTTTCACCGATCACAGTGCTGTGTAAAATATTCTCAGTGATATATAACCGTCATTGAACGGCTGACCCAATTTTTGGGTTTACGACTACTAATGTTCAACTACTTAGCCTTGTCATTTTGAACCCAATTCAGAAGACAAGAGAACTCTTGGATCAAGTATTGGGAGAAATTTGCCTTTGTGGAGGATTTGCAAATTTCTCCCAATACTTGATACAAGAGTTCCCTTGTCTTCTGGATTGGGTTCAAAATGACAAGGCTACGGAGTTGAGCATTAGTAGTCGTAAACCTAAAAATTGGGTTGACTGTTCAACGAAGGTTATAAAATAAAATAAAATATTTTACGTGAAACTAAGTCCTTCAATCATTAATAGCGCAATTCTTTCATTTAACTGCTATCTATGCAACAGTGTGCATTGATGTTTCTTACAAGATGGTGAACATAAGCTTTGTCGGATCCAATGGTATGTTACGGTGGATATTTATGTGTTTGAACTAGCATGTTTGCATACAGAGTTTGTTCGAGCTGGATTTGAAAAAAGAAATTATAAAACAATTTTACAATATATGACAAGTAACAATAAATTTTTGATAACATGAAACTTTTAACTATTCAATACAACGCTGTAAATAAGTTGTGTTTCCGTAAAAAAATTTAATAGTGATGAAAATTTATTTATGATCTTATTATTTAGTTTTCTTATAAAACGTAAATAATGTTTTTTAAAAAAAAAAAAAAAAAAAAAAATTCATTGAACAGTGACACTTAAGCAAGAAAGAGTAAGAAGAACTTATTTTACTTTTCAGAATTACAAATTATTTATTTTAAATAAGAAAATTAAATAACGACGTTAAAAACATTCTTTTTCCTTTTTGTAACATAACATTAAGGAAAAAGGTGTGGAAAGAAAGATTTAAATCAGCAACTTAGAAACACAATAGAACGTCATGGATGTCATTAAGTATTGAGTATAGTTAAGTGCGGCGAGCTCTCTGCTTATCGCTTATAGCTCTTGACTTGTTTTAAATTTGTTAAGTATCTAACTTTATTGAAAAAGCGATCACAAACAGTCCCTGGACAAATTATTAGACGAACTATAATATTCTAAGTAAAATCTTAATTATCACGTGATACTATACAGCTTTATTGTTTTTTAGCGTCTGAAACCGGTTTGCACACTAGTTTACGTTTGTGTATCGATTGGTTAACATTGTAATGCAATACGTTAAAATTAATATAAGTAGGAAGTATATAAAAAATCTCCTGAATAAAAACCCATTGCATGTATATTTAAATATAAAAGTATTACGTTTAAACTCGTTCAAATCATGTCATTATTAAAAAACTACAGCGCGTCCAATAATTTGGTCTAATTATTAAAATATACTAATATAATACCTGATATAATAAATATTCTATATTTATGTAATATATCGTCTAATTTATCCAATTGTCAAATTTATATTATATATTGTCTAATTTAACCCATTGATACACGAGCGCAAACAAGTGTAAACCGCGTGAAAATAATAAAGCTGTATAGTTATCACCCGATAATTACAATTTTGCATAGAATCTTATAGCGCGTCTAATAATTTGGTCAGGGACTGTAAGTTGCACAATAAACAACGTATTAGATAGCAGAACAGTTTTCTTCGGCAGCCATGTTTGGACCATAGACCCCTACTTAGGGTCCGAGTTTGAAAATTATACCTTGATATTAAAGGGAATAGGGGGTCTCGAAATATGAACCTTACTCGAGCCATTTTATTCTATTCTTCTTTTTTTTATTATTCCATTACGCTTTCTTTGCTGGATTTCACACACAGAAAATACCCCATGCATGCTAGAAAATCCAAAATGTTACAAAAGCAGTCGAAAAAGAGCAAATGAACTGATTTTCCTGGAATTTTCCATTTTTTTTCCCATTTTCGCAATAAAAAAAATTTATTTCCAAAATGCAGGACCCTCCAGAATATCGAAAAACACATTAAAAAAATAATATAATGTAAAATAAACAAAAGAAGAAAAAAAGAAATTTTTTCGAAAAGGTGCACGTCCCAGGCATTCGAACCCAGGACACCCGGAACAACAAATCTAACTTGCCACACAGCTTTACCAACTGCGCCAAGATTCACATGCCTGCCCGCGAATATTTAGCTTAAAACATCACCGCCCGGTTAGTAAACAAAACTTATTTTGGCAGATTGTGGGCCCACTAATTGGTATATAAAAAAATCCTTCGGTACAATTGCTGGATACATTAAATTCTAAGTTTGGGCGGAGTTTGAAATTTATAGGTTAATAATATAGGGAGTTACGGGGTGTGATGTGTCCGTGACTCCTGATATGACTTCTGTCCCGTTTTCAGCCTTTATTCACATATAGAAGACTTTATTCGCTTTAAAATATTGGAAAGAAGTTAAAAAAAGTTCGCTATTAGTTATTATTCGCTATTTCCCAAAGAAAAAATAGATTTTGTTTTATATACAGAACACTTGATTCACGTTTAAAAATGAAAATATATATTAAAAAAATAATATTAAAAAAAAGAAAAAATTTGAATGTTGACCGTCGCAGGGTTTCAAACCCATGGTATCGTGGACTACAAATTTAACTTGCCACACAGCTTTACCAACTGCGCCATGATTCACATGCCTGACCGCGAATATTTAGCTTAAAACACCACCGCCCGGTTAGTAAACAAAACCTATTTTGGCAGATTGTGGGCCCACTAATTGGTATATAAAAAAATCCTTCGGTACAATTGCTGGATACATTAAATTCTAAGTTTGGGCGGAGTTTGAAATTTATAGGTTAATATTATAGGAAGTTACGGGGTGTGATGTGTGCGTGACTCCTGATATGACTTCTGTCCCGTTTTCAGCCTTTATTGACATATAGAAGACTTTATTCGCTCTAAAATATTGGAAAGAATTTAAAAAAGCTCGCTATTAGTTATTACTCGCTATTTCCCAAAGAAAAAAAAGATTTTTTTTTATATACAGAACACTTGATTCACGTTTAAAAATAAAAATATATATTAAAAAAATAATATTAAAAAAAAGAAAAAATTTGAATGTTGACCGTCGCAGGGTTTCGAACCTATGGTCCCCGGAACAACAAATTTAACTTGCCACACAGCCTTACCAACTGCGCCATGATTCACATGCCTGCCCGCGAATATTTAGCTTAAAACACCACCGCCCGGTTAGTAAACAAAACTTATTTTGGCAGATTGTGGGCCCACTAATTGGTATATAAAAAAATCCTTCGGTACAATTGCTGGATACATTAAATTCTAAGTTTGGGCGGAGTTTGAAATTTATAGGTTAATATTATAGAGAGTTACGAGGTGTGATGTGTGCGTGACTCCTGATATGACTTCTGTCCCGTTTTCAGCCTTTATTCACATATAGAAGACTTTATTCGCTTTAAAATATTGGAAAGAAGTTAAAAAAAAGTTCGCTATTAGTTATTATTCGCTATTTCCCAAAGAAAAAATAGATTTTTTTTTATATACAGAACGCTTGATTCACGTTTAAAAATAAAAATATATACTAAAAAAATAATATTAAAAAAACGAAAAAATTTGAATGTTGACCGTCGCAGGGTTTCGAACCCATGGTATCGTGAACTGCAAAATTAACTTGCCATACAGCTTTACCAACTGCGCCATGATTCACATGCCTGACCGCGAATATTTAGCTTAAAACACCACCGTCCGGTTAGTAAACAAAACTTATTTTGGCAGATTGTGGGCCCACTAATTGGTATATAAAAAACTCCTTCGGTACTATTGCTGGATACATTAAATTCTAAGTTTGGGCGGAGTTTGAAATTTATAGGTTAATATTATAGGGAGTTACGGGGTGTGATGTGTGCGTGACTCCTGATATGACTTTTGTCCCGTTTTCAGCCTTTATTCACATATAGAAGACTTTATTCGCTTTAAAATATTGGATAGAAGTTAAAAAAAGTTCGCTATTAGTTATTATTCGCTATTTCCCAAAGAAAAAATAGATTTTTTTTTATATACTGAACACTTGATTCACGTTTAAAAATAAAAATATATATTAAAAAAATAATATTAAAAAAAAAGAAAAAATTTGAATGTTGACCGTCGCAGGGATTCGATCCCATGGCATCGTGGACTACAAATTTAACTTGCCACACAGCTTTACCAACTGCGCCATGATTCACATGCCTGACCGCGAATATTTAGCTTAAAACACCACCGCCCGGTTAGTAAACAAAACTTATTTTGGCAGATTGTGGGCCCACTAATTGGTATATAAAAAAATCCCTCGGTACAATTGCTGGATACATTAAATTCAAAGTTTGGGCGGAGTTTGAAATTTATAGGTTAATAATATAGGGAGTTACGGAGTGTGATGTGTGCGTGACTCCTGATATGACTTCTGTCCCGTTTTCAGCCTTTATTGACATATAGAAGACTTTATTCGCTCTAAAATATTGGAAAGAATTTAAAAAAGCTCGCTATTAGTTATTATTCGCTATTTCCCAAAGAAAAAATAGATTTTTTTTTATATACAGAACACTTGATTCACGTTTAAAAATAAAAATATATATTAAAAAAATAATATTAAAAAAAAAGAAAAAATTTGAATGTTGACCGTCGCAGGGTTTCGAACCCATAGTATCGTGGACTACAAGTTTAACTTGCCACGCAGCTTTACCAACTGCGCCATGATTCACATGCCTGACCGCGAATATTTAGCTTAAAACACCACCGCCCGGTTAGTAAACAAAACTTATTTTGGCAGATTGTGGGCCCACTAATTGGTATATAAAAAAATCCCTCGGTACAATTGCTGGATACATTAAATTCAAAGTTTGGGCGGAGTTTGAAATTTATAGGTTAATAATATAGGGAGTTACGGAGTGTGATGTGTGCGTGACTCCTGATTTGACTTCTGTCCCGTTTTCAGCCTTTATTGACATATAGAAGACTTTATTCGCTCTAAAATATTGGAAAGAATTTAAAAAAGCTCGCTATTAGTTATTATTCGCTATTTCCCAAAGAAAAAATAGATTTTTTTTTATATACAGAACACTTGATTCACGTTTAAAAATAAAAATATATATTAAAAAAATAATATTAAAAAAAAGAAAAAATTTGAATGTTGACCGTCGCAGGGTTTCGAACCTATGGTCCCCGGAACAACAAATTTAACTTGCCACACAGCCTTACCAACTGCGCCATGATTCACATACCTGCCCGCGAATATTTAGCTTAAAACACCACCGCCCGGTTAGTAAACAAAACTTATTTTGGCAGATTGTGGGCCCTCTAATTGGTATATAAAAAAATCCTTCGGTACAATTGCTGGATACATTAAATTCTAAGTTTGGGCGGAGTTTGAAATTTATAGGTTAATATTATAGGGAGTTACGAGGTGTGATGTGTGCGTGACTCCTGATATGACTTCTGTCCCGTTTTCAGCCTTTATTCACATATAGAAGACTTTATTCGCTTTAAAATATTGGAAAGAAGTTAAAAAAAAGTTCGCTATTAGTTATTATTCGCTATTTCCCAAAGAAAAAATAGATTTTTTTTTTATATACAGAACGCTTGATTCACGTTTAAAAATAAAAATATATACTAAAAAAATAATATTAAAAAAAAGAAAAAATTTGAATGTTGACCGTCGCAGGGTTTCGAACCCATGGTATCGTGAACTGCAAATTTAACTTGCCATACAGCTTTACCAACTGCGCCATGATTCACATGCCTGACCGCGAATATTTAGCTTAAAACACCACCGTCCGGTTAGTAAACAAAACTTATTTTGGCAGATTGTGGGCCCACTAATTGGTATATAAAAAAATCCTTCGGTACAATTGCTGGATACATTAAATTCTAAGTTTGGGCGGAGTTTGAAATTTATAGGTTAATATTATAGGGAGTTACGAGGTGTGATGTGTGCGTGACTCCTGATATGACTTCTGTCCCGTTTTCAGCCTTTATTCACATATAGAAGACTTTATTCGCTTTAAAATATTGGAAAGAAGTTAAAAAAAAGTTCGCTATTAGTTATTATTCGCTATTTCCCAAAGAAAAAATAGATTTTTTTTTATATACAAAACGCTTGATTCACGTTTAAAAATAAAAATATATACTAAAAAAATAATATTAAAAAAAAGAAAAAATTTGAATGTTGACCGTCGCAGGGTTTCGAACCCATGGTATCGTGAACTGCAAATTTAACTTGCCATACAGCTTTACCAACTGCGCCATGATTCACATGCCTGACCGCGAATATTTAGCTTAAAACACCACCGTCCGGTTAGTAAACAAAACTTATTTTGGCAGATTGTGGGCCCACTAATTGGTATATAAAAAACTCCTTCGGTACTATTGCTGGATACATTAAATTCTAAGTTTGGGCGGAGTTTGAAATTTATAGGTTAATATTATAGGGAGTTACGGGGTGTGATGTGTGCG